>NW_006922232.1:36768-42097 GCF_000298275.1 Orycteropus afer afer | reverse complement strand
GAACTAAAATGTAGGGACTCTTAAAGAATAAGAAGAAGTATAATCCAATGAGGAACACCAAAACTCTTTCAAGGAGATCAGTTGTATGAAATACTGCTAAGAATTGATTAAAATGAAGACAAAGCAACTTCCATTGATTTTGGCAATGAAAATACTCTCTGTGACCTTGACAAGTACTCTAAAGAGCATTTTAGAAATCAAGTTAGGGAAGTTAAATATCACTGGCAGAAAAAAGAAGTCTTAGCAATTTTTCATTTCAAGTACCCTCCCTTAACCCATCATCAATAAATGGGAGAAGAACAACCAGACTGATCAAGAGAGCTGTTTGATCAAACTATTTTGTTTGTTTGCTTCTGAATAAACTCCAGTGCATACTAGAGTAAAATTCTTGAAAAGGAAGAATTCTAGTGCAAATAATGATAAAAAATACTTTTGATATCTTACAATAGAGAATAATTTTTACATTGAAAAGCTAGCTTAGTGAGAAAATATGAGGTCACATGCAAGTATGATTGTGCAGTTTGTAACAGAATGCTGAATGAGGTCCTATATTTTGGGATCTACTTTCTAAATAAGTTTTGAGATCAGATTACCAGGAGTGAGTGAGGAATGAGAAAGATTTGGATGGATCGAGGAGAAAATTGGAGATTTAAAATAGGTATCTGTGAGTGAGAGAAAATAAGTTTATTGTAAACTTAACTGGATTATCTGCAAGAATAATGCCTATTTGAGGTTTATGTTCTTGAATTTAAGATAGATGATTTTATACAGATTTTTTTTTTAATTGTTTGCAATAAATCAAGTTGATTCCTAGTTATAGTTAACTTTGTTTTCGGTGTCATCAAATTGGTTCTGGTTCACAGTGACCCTGTCAACAAGAGAACAAAATACTGTGTGTTTCTGTACCTTCCTCACAATTTTTCTATGTTTGAGTCCATTATTGCAGCCAGTGGCAATCCATATCATTGAGCGTCTTGCACTTTTTTGCTGACCCTCTCTTTTACCAAGTGTTTTGAGAGACTTGTGAGTCCTGATAATATGTACAAAGTAAGTGCGATGAAGTCTCGACCCCCAGGAAGATAGCTGTGTATGCTCATCCATTGTTGTGATTCAGTGAAGCTATGGGAGAAAAAAGACACAAAATTGTCAAATCTCTTCTCTATTCTGGGGAGGTGAAAGCAAAAGAATGATAATCACCTAGAAAACTAATGTTTGAAATGTTTAGGTACAATTCTGGTAAATGCTACTACACTATGATTCCTAGAATAAATGAACTGAAAGAATGAAAGATATAGTTAGATTTTGAGATGGTAGAAATCAAGGTTTTTGTTATGATAGAGTTCAAAAGAATACTAATTTCCACTTTGTGACTATGACAGTTGTTAAAAGAAAATTGGAGCAATGAAGTAAAGTAGCTGAGATAAATAGTTAGTAGATGGGTCATGTTCATATATGGTACATTTACAATGACTACAGGATTACACCACCACTCATTTGTCAGTTTGTTGCACTGTGGTGACTTGCACTTTACTGTGAGGCTAGAAGGCATGTCATTGGCATTTCAGACACCTGCAGGGTCACCCACAGTGGACAGGTTTCAGCAGAGCTTCCAGACTAAGACAGACTTGGAAGGAGGAAAGGGCCATCCACTTCTCAAAGAATTGGTCAGTGAAAACCTTATGAATAGCAATGAAACACTGTCTGATATATTACTGCAAAACTTTATGAATAGCCCAGAAGCATTGCTTGATACAATGTCTAAAGGTGAGCCCTTCAGGTCAGAAGGCACTCAACATATGACTGGGGAAGAACTGCCTCCTCAAAATAGAGTGGACCTTAATAATGTAGATGGAATAAAGCTCTGGGATCATCATGTGTTTATTGGGCATGACTTAAAATGGAAAGAAATGGCTGGAAACATTCAGTAATAATAGGAACATGCAATGTATGAAGTATGAAATAGGAAAAAGAGAAGCTTTCAAAAATGAAATGGAACACATAAAGATGGATATCCTAGGTATGTGAACAGAAATGGACTGTTTTTTCCATTTTGAATAGCACAATCATATGATCTACTATGCTAGGAATGATAAGCTGAAGATGACTGGTCGTCACAAAGAATGTTTCAAGATCTATCCTGAAATGCTGTCAGTAATAGGACAGTGTCTATACACCTATAAGGAAGACCAGTTAATACTACTATTATTCAGATTTGCACACCAACCACTGAAGCCAAAGACAAGGAAATTGAAGATGTTTCTGCAGATCAAAAGTGACTAAACATGTAATCAAGATGTATTGATAATTACTAGTGATTGGAATCCAAAAGTTGGAAATAGAATTACCAGTGGTTGGAAAATATGGTTTTAGTGCTAGAAATGATGCCAGAGAAAGCATGATGGAATTTTGCAACATCAGCAACTTATTCAATGCAAACACCTTTTTTCAACAACTTGACAACTATAGTAACCTCACCAGATGGAAAACACAAGAATCAGGTCAAGCACATCTGTGGAAAGAGATGATGGAGAGGCTCTATGTATTCAGCCAAAACAGGGCCAGGGAATGACTGTGAAAGAGACCATGAGTTGCTCATATGCAAATTCAGGTTGAAGCCAGAGACAATTAAAACAAATCATGAGATCCAAAATGTGGCCTTCATCATATTCCACCTGAATTTAGAGACTATCTGATGAATAGATTTGATGCCTTGCATGCCAATGACAGAAAACCAGACAAATTGCAGAATGACAGCAAGAAGATCATAGCAAAAGGTCATTAAAAAATAAAGTAAAAGGTCATTAAAAAGACAAGAAAGAAAGAAAAGGCCTAAAAGGAAACAATTAATGTCAGGAGAGACTCTAAAATTTGTTCTTGAAGAGTAGGTAAGGAAAATGGAAGAAATGGTAAAATGAAAGAGTTGAGCAGAAGATTTTTAAGATCAGCTCAAGTAGACAAAATCAATAATTTTAATGAAATGTGCAAAGATCTGGAGTTAGAAAATCAAAAGAGATGAATGTGATTGGCATTTCTCAAACTAAAAGAACTGAAGGAAAAATTCAAGACTTGAATTGCAATATTGAAAGATTTTATGGGCAAAATATTGAATGCTACAGGACATGTCAAAAGAGGATGGAAGGAATACACAGAATCACTGTATAAAAAAGTAAAAAAGAATCAGTCAGTGTTCAATCATTTCAGGAGGGAGTTTATGGTCTAGAACCAATAGTACTGAAGGAAGACGTTAAAGTTTCACTGAAGGAATTAGCAAAGAACAAGTTTCCAGGAATTGACAAAAAGCCCATTGAGATGCTTCAACAAATGGATGCAACAATGGAGGCACTTACTCATCCATGCCAAGAAATTTGGAAGACAGCTACCTGGCCAACTGATTAGAAGATATCCATATTTGTACCCATTCCAAATAAAATTGTTCCAACAAATGTGGAAATCATCTACCAATATCATTAATATCAGGAGCTCTGGTAGCATAGTGCTTAAGACATTTGACTGCTAAACAGAAGGCTTGTGTTTGGAAACCACCAGGCACTCCTTAAAAGGAAAGTTGGGCAAACTACTTCTGTAGCGATACCACCTCAGAAACCCAAGGAAGGATTGCTATCAGTCAGATCTGACTCAAAGGCAGTGAGTTTTTTGGTTTGGTTTATCATACCACCCACAAGTAAAATATTGCTAAAGATAATTCAAAAACGGTTGTATTACTATATAGTATACAGGGAACTTCAGAAATACAAGCTGGATTCAGAAGAGGACAGGGAACATGGGATAGTATTGCTGATGTCAGCGGGACCTTGGCTGAAAGCACAGAATACCACAAAGATGTTAACTTATAAGTTATTGAGTATGCAAAAGCATCTGGTTGTGTGGATCATAATAATATTGGTAACATTTGGAAGAATGGAAATTCCAGAGCATTTATTTGTGCTCATGAACTTGTGCATAGACCAGGAGGCTGTCATTCGAACAGAACAAGGGGATACTGCATGGTTTAATATCAAGAAGGGACTATGTCAGGGTTGTTTCCTTTCACCATATTTATTCAATCCATATTCTGGGTAAATAATCCAAGAAGCTGGACTATATGAAGAAGAATGTGGCATCAGGTTTGAAGGAATACTCATTAACCTGAAATATGCAGGTGACACATACTTGCTTGCTGAAAGTGAAGATGAATTGAAGCACTTACTGATGAAGATTAAAGACTGCAGTCTGCAGTATGTATTATACTTCAACATAAAGAAAATGAAAAACTTCACAACTGGAGCAATAAGTACCATCACAACAAATGGAGAAAAGATTGAATTTGTCAAAGATTTTCTATTATTTGGATCTACAATCACCACTCATGAAAGCAGCAGTCAAGAAATCATATGTCATATTGTACTGGACTAATCTGCTGCAAAATCCTCCTTTAAAGTGTTGAAGAGCAAAGATGTGTCTTTGGAGACTAAGATGCACCTAATCCAAGCCATGGTATTTTCAATAACCTCATATGCATGTGAAAGCTGGACAATGACTAAGGAAGACCAAAGAAGGGTTGATACTTTTGAGTTATGGTACTGATAAAAGATACTGAAAATTCCACAGACTGACACAAGAGCTAACAAATCTGTCCTGGAGGAAGTGCAGCTGGAGTGCTCTTTGGGAATGAAAGTGGCCAGACTTCATTTTACCTACTTGGGTAATGTTTTCAGAAGGAACTATCTCTGGAGATGGATCTCGTGGTCAGTAAAGTGGAGCATCAGTAGAAAAGGAAATGACCCTCAGCAAGATGGATTGACAAAGTGGCTGCAGTTGTGGGCTCAGGGATAGCAAAGATTGTGAGGATGGTGCACCACAGTGCAGTGTTTCGTTCTATTGTATTTAGGTTCTCTACTAGTCAGAGCTGATTTGATGGCACCTAACAACAACAACATAGGTTAACAAGTAAAGAGGAAAGCAGAGTTCAGTAACTGTTCTCTATGTGAAATAAGCAGGAAATTTAAAGATGACAGTAATGAGATGGGATCGGTGGTGTTATCTGTTAGAAAGCACTTCAGGGAAGATGGAACTTTTACAAAAGAAAGAAGAGGCTAATAAAGGCAATAGATCTTAAAATATTGAAAGAGGGAAAGAAAAGAGAATCAACACAAAACAAAACAAAATAACCATCATAAAAAAAAAGACTAGATATTGATGGTCTCAGAAGATCACAAGGATTCAGTTATTGTTCAGAGAAGAAAGAAACAACAAGGGTTTAAGGATATAAAGAAATTGGCTGATCACAGATCTAGAGTATTAACAGGAAAAATAGTTTCATCATGTTTTA
>NW_006922232.1:36118-36668 GCF_000298275.1 Orycteropus afer afer | reverse complement strand
ATAAGTTTGAATTTGTTGTTGTCATTTTGTTATGTGTTTTTTCATGGTGTCCCTGGTTTCTTTGTTCCATATTATTTTCTGTGCTGAGCTCATTACGGTTATGAGTCATATTATCATTTCCTTTCTTGCTGTTGTTTTAGTATTTGCTGAATATTTGTGCTTGTCATCTTTTTTATTGTTATGTGAAGATTTATCATTTTTCTTTGAAGTTACCTTATGATTTATAATTTTCTCCCTGAGTTTAGAACAGTCCATTCTATCTTGCAACTCTTTTAACTTCCTCACCCTTTAGAAGTTCTGTTACTACACAGTCTTTTCCCTCTTTTTGTTGTAGTTGTTCTGACTTACCAATTGATGTCTCTGGTTCCCTGTTTACAATCTTGTAAGCTCATTTTACTTTGGATATATCCATAGCTGTGGTTCCTGGGTTATGTCGTCTTGTGTATTAATGGTCTGTTGTTATTTGCTATTTTTGGTTCTCTGTTCAAAGGACTCCCTTTAGCATCTCTTGTAAGTTTGGTCTGGTTTTAACAAATTCCCTTAGTTTCTG
>NW_006922232.1:18255-27436 GCF_000298275.1 Orycteropus afer afer | reverse complement strand
TGTTCATGCTTGGTTCATGCTATGACAGAGGTTTATATTTACATTGTCTGGTATTGTCTCCTGCAGTTCCTGATGGTTTATGTTGTGGTCTGGACCAATCCTTGTAATTGTCCTTAGTGCAGTGACTCCTCATTGTCTTTTTTTTTAATCCAAGATACTAACTTTATAATCATTTTTGTAATATCTAGTAGATACCAGCAATGTCTTTGTCACTTTTTAGGCCTGGAGATACTTGTTAATTATCTAAAATATTCCAAAAATTTGTGAGGTTTAGTGCACATCATTATTGTTAGGACCTCATTAACATAATAAAGAAAATCTTATTTTCAGAAGTATTGCACTCAGAGTATAAGACTAGGATTCCAACACATATATATATTTTTTTTGCATAATTCAATCCATAACTTCCTTCCTACAGTTTCCTGTTAACCTAAAACACATTGTCATAGAGTCATTTCCAACTCATTTTTACTCTATAGGATGGAATAGAATTGCCCAATAGGGTTTCTAAGGCTGTAAATATTTAAGGCAGCAGATTGCCTTTCTTTCTCCCACAGAGTGGAGCAGCTTGTGGGTTTGAAATACTGATTTATTGGCTAACAGCTGAGTGCTTAAGCACTGAAGCACCATGCATCCTTCAGTCTCCTGATCAAACAAAAAACTCATTGCCGTCGAATCAGATACAACTCATAGTGACTCCTCCTTGGGTTTCCAAGGTGGTATCATTATACAAGTAGATTGCCCAATCTTCCTTCCAAGGACTGGCTGGTGGGTTTGAACGGTCAGCCTTCTGGTTAGCAGCCAAATGCCTAAGGCACTATGCCTCCAGAGCTCCTTCAGTCTCCTGATAGGAAATTAAAATTAAAATGATAGAAATAACAACAATAATAATAAGTCAAAACTTTATACATAGAATCTCATATATATATACACACACACACACACACACATTTTTTTTTTGCTTACCTTCACATCTATATTCAACACGCCCAGACACACCCAACCATGTAGTGAGTTATTTAATACATCAAGACTCTTTAAATCATCCTAACATACTGATTAAATATTATCTAATTTGAAATATGTGCTGAGATATTTTTGATGTGGGTTAGGAAACATGATATTTTATGACCTCAAAAAGTTAACTATGTAACATCTTTTTGTGTTATGATCTGAAGTTTTATTGTGGGATCATTACACAAAAAACATCTAAGATTTATTTTAGTACCAACATTTAGATTAAATTCAGACCAATTACATTTCTTGAATCCACAGTACTAACAGTTCTACTTAATATTAAATTCAAGGAAAAGTGATAGATGCTATTAAACTTGTTGTTGTTATTAGGTGTCATCGAATCATTTCTGACTCATAGCGACCCCATGCACATTCTTCAGTCTTCATCAGTAAGTGTCTCAAGTCATCCTCACTTACAGCAAGCAAAGTTGTGTCTTCAGTGTATTGCAGGAGAGTAAGATATCCTTCCTGAATTTAGAAACCATCTAAAGAACAGATTTGATGCATTGAACACCAGTGACCGAAAACTAGAATTGTGGGATGGCATCAAGAACATCATCCGTGAAGAAAGAAAAAAATATTTACTTACGTTTTATTGACTATACAAATGTATTTGATTGTGTGAATCATAACAAATTCTGGATAACATTGAGAAGAATGGGAATTCCAGAACACATGACTGTACTCATGAGGAACCTGTACATAGATCAGGAGGCTGTATTTGAACAGAACAAGGGATACTGCATGGTTCAAAATCAAGAAGGGAGTGTGTCAATGTTGTACCCTTTCACCATACTTATTCAACTTGTATGATGAGTAAATAATCCTAGAACCTGGATTATATGAGGAATAATGTGACATCAAGATTGGAGGAAGACTCATTACAACCTGCAATATGCAGATGACACAACTTTGCTTGCTGAAAATGAGGATGAATTGAAGCACTTACTGATAAAGATTAAAGTCTACAGTCTGCAGTATGTTTTACACCTCAATATAAAGAAAACAAAAATCCTCACAACTGGTCCAATAAACAGCTTCATGGTGGGTGGAGAAAGGATTGAAGTTGCCAAGGACTTCATATTGCTTGGTTCTACAATCAACACAAATGGAATCACCAGTCAAGACATCAGACAACATATTTCATTGAGCAAATCTGTTGCAAAAGACTTCTTTCAAGTGCTGAAGAGCAAAGATATCTCCTTGAAGACTAAGATGCACCTAACCCATGCCATGGCATTTTCAATCATCTCTTGTGCATTTCATAGCGGGACAATGAATATGGAAAACTGAATAAGAGTTGGTGATTTTGAGTTATGGTGTTGGAGAAGAATGCAAAGTGTACCATACTCTGCTAAAAGGACTAACAAATCTGTCCTGGAAGAAATGCAGTCGGAATGCTCCTTAGAAGCGGAACAGCCAGACTTCATCTCACCTACTTTGGTCATGTTGTCAGAAGGAACAATTTCCTAGAGAAGGCTATCATGCTTGGTAAAGTGGAGGGGCAACAAAGAAGGGGAAGGCCCTTAATGAGATGTATAGACACAGTGGTTGCAACAACAACATTTGAGAACATTTTGTGTTTTGACATAACTTATGTCCTTGAATATGAGTTTTTATTTTCATGCGTGTGACAATAATGTTGTTATATGCCCTCAAATCATCCCCAACTCATAGCAACCCTGTGCACAGCAGAATGAACCACGGTCGAGTCCTCATACAACCTCACAATCCTTGCTATACCTGAGCCCATCTTTGCAACTAGTATGTCAATCCATCTCATTGAGGGCCTTTCCCTTTTCGTTGACCTTCCACTTTACCAAGTATGATATCCTTCTCCAGGAAGTGGTTCCTTCTGACAACATGGCCAAAGGATGTGAGATGAAGTCTGGTCATTCTCACTTCCAAGGAGCATTCCGGCTGCACTTCTTCCAGGACAGATCTGTTAGTCCTTTTATAAGTCCACTGTACTCTTAGCATTCTTCTCCAACACCACAACTCAAAAACAACAACTCTTCTTTGGTCTTCCTTATTCATTGTCCAGCTCTCATATACATAGCAGGTGTTTGAAAATATCATAGATTGGGTTAGGAGCACCTTAATCTGCAAGGAGATACCTTTGTTCTTTAGTACTTGAAAGAGGTCTTTTGCAACAGATTTGCCCGATACAATATGTTGTCTGTTGCCTTGACTGCTGCTTTCATTTGTGTTGATTGTAGAACCAAGTAATATGAAGTACTTGACAACTTCAAACTTTTCTCCACCCATTGTGAAGCTGTTTATTGGACCAGTTGTGAGGATTTTTGCTTTTTTACATTGAGGTGTAATCCATACTGCAGACTGTAATCTTTAATCTTCATTAATAAGTGCTTCAAGTCATCCTTACTTTCAACAAGCAAAGTTGTGAGAATAATAGATATACAGTATTGTGGGTTTAATTAAAAAGTCTTTATAAGCCACACATTTTATATTTTTTGATGTTATAAGCCTACTGAAACAATCTGCTCTATAAGATTAGTAGGCACACATACACATACACACACATATAGTATTGGAAATAATATGTTTTTAAAGGGAATAGATAATAAAGCAACTATAAATACAAATATAAATAATAAAGCAACTATTTTTTTTAATTAAAATTAAAATTAGCCTGAAAAAATATCTTATATATGACTTCTTTATATGTATGTTAATTAACACACTTCAGTTGTTCTAAATTTCAAGGATATTAATTTTCTGGAATGAAATTAGAAATATGGCCCAGGAATACAGAGCATGGTTGATTGGAAGCAGAAAGAGCTGAATCCTTGTAAGTCAAGTTTAACCTTGTAAAATACTGGATAACAAGTTAAGTTTAAACTTGAGATAAACAATGAATGCTTGCATAGTATAAATATGTTTCATTTGGACCATACATGCTTCACTGTTTATGTGAAATTCAAATTTAATTACTTAGCCCATATTTTTATTTTCTATGTCTGGGAATGCTATGTATACAACAGATATTTTGGACCTCAGTTTTGTTATGAGCGTTAGATCCATACTATCTTTACCATAGATCCAGATTTAAATTATTTGAAATTCTGTTTCAATTTATTTCCTTACAATAATAAAGTTGTTCCATAGTACTTTCAACTTCATATAGAGTAATATCAGTAGTAAGTAAAATGCAGGCTTTTGGATGAATTTGTAGGGTTAAACACTGATACTTAAAGAAATTGGTTCAATTATCTAAATTTTTATTAAAAAATACACCAGGCATCACTTATAATTAATACCAACTGTTATAGAAATGGAAGATCTGGTGGTGTAGTGTCTCAGGCATTTGACTGCTAATCAGAAGGCTGGTGGTTCAAACCCACCAGCCACTCCTTGGAAGGAAGGTTGGGCAATCTACTTAGTAGAGATACTGCCTTGGAAACCCAAGGGAAGAGGTTGGTATGAGTTGAATAGACTTGATGGCAGTGAATTTGTTTGTTTGTTTGTGGTTTTTTTTATAGAAATATTTGCTAAAAGTATGTATAAATGTACATATATATATAACTTCTTGTTACAGAAACTATACTTTGGACCTATTTTAAATGTTATTTTTAGCTTGTAGTCATCCAACCTTTCATTCAATTCTGGTTGTTAATTTGAACAGATAATTTAGAAAGACTGGTGAAGCACAAAACTTATTTGTCTTATTAATTTTGCTAACAACTGAATCTAAAAGGAGAGTACATTTTCATAAATAGCTATGACAGCCACCTAGATAAAAGCATAAATTCTTCATTAGGCAATAATCTCCAGAGTGAAAACATTACATTTCCTTTGTTTTCATTACTATTTATTTAAAAAAAAAAAAAAAAAAAAGAATAGCACTATCCAATCATTACAAAAATGTATACCATAAATCTGCTAAAATTCCTACATTTGTAGTAGCCATTTAAGAAAACTAAGAAAAGAGGAAGTCTTTATATTGTAGAAATATTATAATCTTTAAAAACACATTAATTCTATAAAGACTCCAAAACAGTATTCTCTTCTGCTTCCAGAGAACCTAGCTTTGACAGTTAATATTTCTTTTTTGAAAGGAAATAGGCTCCATGATCATCTCATTTATGCCATAGGTAATAAGGAAATTGATTATGTTTTAAAAACTTTCTTAGGTAATACTCTAAGATTTGTACTATAAATTATAATATATTTTATAAAATCCCAAATTTAGATAATCATAATTATGTGTAATGGTTTATCTTTAATTTTTTTCATGTTGAATAACTTTTTTTTTAAATTGTGATTTGGGTGAAAATTTACAAATTCATTTTCAATACAGCAGTTCACATAACACTTTGTCTTATTACAGTGACCACAATTCACCAAAATGTACAGCTTCCCTCCCACTTCCTTCCCGACAGCCAACTCTTCCCTGTGTCCATCCCTCCATGTACCCCTGGCCCCTAATCTGTCTCCCTGTGCATAAACAGCCCTTCTTTCTCTCATGATTGGTTTCTCTAAGGAGTGTATTTACTTCAGGTAAATGTTCAACTCATATGCCTGTATTTTGTTTGGCTGGAAGCCACCGGTGTGGGTTCAATTCCAGACCTGAAGGGCAGCTAGGGGATATAGTCTCAGTGGTTCTAAAAGGCTCTATCAGACCAGCGAACCTGATGCCCTTTTTTTCCCAAATGATTTTGAGTTTTGTTCCACATTGTTCTCCCTCTCTATCCAGGATTTCCAATATAGATCCTCCTCTGAGTGGTTGACATTGGTAGAAAAGGAACCATCTAGTTCTTCTGTTCTCATAGTCATATAGACTGAGGATCACATGGTGTACCAGTCACTAGGACTAATTCTTTCCATGAATCTTTGGTTTTCTTCATTCTTCTTTTCTCTGGATAAGGAGAGACCCATCGTTGCATCTAGATGGCTGCTTGCAAGCTTTTAAGATCCCAGTAGCTACTCACCAAAGTAGGAGGTGGGACAATATTTTGTGTAGAATGTTATACCAATTGAGCTTGATGTCTCCTGTGACTATGGTCCCAAGTCCACAGGTTCAACTACTCGGTCCCTCTGAGTAGCTAGCTGTGACCAAGAAGTGACTACAGCCTTGTCCCTTGTCAGCTCTACTGTATACCTGGGAATTCAGATCATACAAATATACTTATAGGACCATTGTCTGCCAACCCTGTACATGGTCTTGGGTACACTCCCCACTTCATAGACATACCTAATTGTTCAGCCTGTCCACCCATCTAGCCACCTCTATACTCATGTTTGCTTTCACTGACAACACAGTACTGTATGTGTAAAAGGGTTCATCTTTGTTGTCTGTACCTCCCATGTACCTCTCTATGTCTTCCTCTTCCTCAATGCCACCATGTTGATCACTCACATTTGGTACATTGCCTTCTCTTCACACAAATCAATACTTATCTCTACCTACCTAACAGTGTTCCCTCCCCTCCCCTCCCACCACTGGTCACCAACAAAGAAAATTTCCTTCCATATATAAACCTTTCCTTGATATATACAATAATGGACCAATGCAATATGTGTCCTTCTGTGATTGAAAAATTCATGCTGAGTACCTTCTGTTTATATTTGCTAAGTTCTATTCTATTATACAAGGAGTTTTGGTGGCATAGGGCCTAAGTCATTCTATTATACAAATAAAAGCATTATCAAGTTGGATCTGAATAAAAGCATTAGAAAATTTAAAAATAATAATAAAATAGTAAAAAAAAAATACATTCAATTCTATGAATTAATAAAATTACTGTTAGAAATATGTTTCTTTGTCTTCACCAGCATATTTTTTGCTAAATTTGTGGATTCATCTCAAAGCCACCTTATATATGCAAAATTTTCATCCTGTGATTTACTGAATATATACTTATAGTATGAACTACTATTCCATCACTCATCTGTCAGTTTGTCTTACTGTGGTGGCTTGCATATTGCTCTGATGTTGTAAGCTATGCAAACAGAATTTTGAATAACAGGAATCATTATGATGGATAGGTTTCAGTGGAGCTTCCACACAAAGATAGTCTAGAAAGAAGGACCTAGTGTTCTACTTCTGAAAAATTTCACCAGTGAAAATTGTATAAATAGCAATGGAACACCGTCTGATATTGTACTGGAAGATAAGCCTTTCATGTTGAATGGCACTCAAAATATGACTGGAGGAAAGCTGTCACCTCACAGTTGAGATGACCTTACTTACCTAGATCTATAAAGATTTCAGGACTTTCATTTGCTGATCTGACATCATTCAAAATGAGAAGAAGCATCTGTAAACATCCTTTAATAATTTGAATGTGGAATGTATCAAATATGAATCTAGGAAAATGAGAATTTGCCCAAAATGAAGTTCAACACATAATGTTCAATATCCTTGGCATTAGTGAACTGAAATTGATTAGTACTGGCCACTATTAATTAGATAATATTAGATAATCATAAGTTCTACTATGTCAGGAATGACAAATTGAAAAGAAATGACACTGTATTCATTGGGAAAAATAACATTTTGAGATCTATCCAGAAGTACAATGCTATAAGTGATAGGACAATCTCCATATGCCTACAATGAAATAAGTTGATATTACTATTCAAATTCACACATCAAGCAGTAAGTTCAACAATGAAGAAACTGAAGATTTTTACCAACTTCTGCAGTTTGGAATTTATCAAGCATTCAATTAAGAACCACTAAAAATTACTAGTAAGTGGAAAGCAAAAGTTGAAACAGAAAAAAAAAGCATCAAAATCTGGAAAATATAGCCATGGTAATAGAAATGAAGTGGGAGATCTCCCGAAGAATTTTGGAAGGCCAATGACATTCATTACAAATACTTTTTTCAACAGCATAACCATGACTACATACGTGGACCTCAATGATGAAATACACATGTATCAAATCAACTATATCTGTGGAAAGAGACAATGGAGAAGCTCAATACTATCAGTCAGAAAAAGGATGAGGGCCAAAGTACAGAGTAGAGAATCTATTGCTCGTATACAAGTTTAATGTGAAGTGCAGAAAATTAAACCATGGCTATGACAGCCAAAATATGATGTTGAGTATATTCCACCTGAATGCAAAGACCATCTCAAAAACAGATTTTATGCACTGAACACTAATGAATGAAGACCAGAGAAGTTGTAGGATGATATCATTGATTAAGAATTATAAAAGTAATTGAAAGAAAGCAAAGTCCAAAATGGATGTCAGATTGTTTACACAGGCTAAACAATTAGGTATGTCTATGAAATGGGGAGTGTATCCAAGATCATATATAGGGTTGGCAGACAATGGTCCTATAAGATTATGTGAAGGATCAGAATTCCCAGGTGTATAGTAGAGCTGACAAGGGGCAAGGTTCTGGTCACAGCTTGGTCACAGCCAGCTACTCAGAGTGACTGAGTAGTTGATCCTGTGGGCTTGTGACCATAGTCGCAAAGGACATCAAGCTCAATTGGCATAACATATCATACAAAACATTGTTTCACCTCCTACTTTGGTGAGTAGCTACTGAGATCTTAAAAGCTAGCAAGCTGCCATCTAGATGCAACGATGGGTCTCTCCTCATCAAGAGCAAAGAAGAAAGAAGAAAACCAAAATTCGTGGAAACAATCAGTCCTAGCTACTAGTACACCATCTGATCTGCAACCTAGACGACTATGAGACCAGAAGAACTAGATGGTGCCCGGCTACCACTGTCATCCACATGGAAGGGGCACTATGTAGGAGATCCTTGATAGAGAGAGGGAACAATGTGGAACAAAACTCAAAATCATTTGGAGGTAAAAAAAAAGAAAAAAAAAAAAAAGGATGGTGGGGACCAGGTTTGCTGGTCCAATAGAGCCTGATGGAACCACTGAGACTATAGCCCCTAGCTGCGCTTCAGGTGTGGAATTGAACACACATCTCTGGTTTCCAGCCAAACAAAGTACAGGCATGTGAGTTAAACATTTACCTCAAGTAGACACACTCCCTGGAGAGAACAATCATGGGAGAAGGAATGGCTTCTTATGCACAGGGAGACAGCTCAGGGGGCAGGACAGTATGTATGGAGGGATGGACACTGGGAAGAAGTAACTATGGGGAGGAAGTGGGAGGAGAGCTGCTGCATTGGGGTAAACTATGGTTAGGCTTACAGGTGAGGAGTGA
>NW_006922232.1:10957-14159 GCF_000298275.1 Orycteropus afer afer | reverse complement strand
CAAAAGACCTCTTTAGAGTGCTGTAGAGTAAAGATGTGTCTTTGAAGACTAAGGTGCCTAACTTAAACCATGGTATTTTCAATGCCCTCATATGCATGTGAAAGCTGGACAACAAATAAGGAAGACTGAAGAAGAGTTGATACTTTTGAATTGTGGTCTTGCCTAAGAATACTAAAAATAACATGGACTGCCAGAAGAACTAACAAATCTGTCCTGGAAGAAGTGCAGCTGGAATGCTCCTTGGATGTGGAATGGCCAGACTTCATCTCACCTACTTTGGTCCTGTTGTCAGGAGGTACAACACAGAGAAAGATATCATGCTTGGTAAAGTGGAAGGTCAGCAACAGAGAGGAAAACCATCAACGAGATGAACTGACAAAGTGGCTGCAACAATGGGCTCAAGCATAGAAAGCATTGTGATGATAGTGTATTACCAGGCAGTGTTTCATTCTGTGGCACATAGGGCCGCTGTGAGTTGGAGTCAACTGACAGGCACCTAATAATGACAACATCATGATCAAAATATGGAATATAGGAAGTATCAAAAGAAGCTGGAAGGAGTACACTGAGTCACTCACTATACTAAAAAGAATGGGTCGATGTTCAACCATTTTAGGAGGTACCATATGAAGAAAACTGATGGTACTGAAGGAAGAAGCTGAACTGAAGGCATTGGTGAAAACAAGGCTCCAGGAATTAACTAATTCCAATTGAGATGTTTCAACAAATGAATGCTAGCCTGGAAGCACTCACTTGCTTATGCCAAGAAAATTGGAAGATTTACCTGGCCAGCAGATTGAAGAGATCCATATTTCTACCTGTTGAAAAGAATATTGATCCAACAAAAACTGAAATATGAAACATCATCATTAATAACACACAGATTATTTTTTTTCTGAATTCAAAAACAGTTGCAGCAATATATCCAACTGTGAAAAATTTATGATAGATTCATAAGAGGACATGGAAGGAGTGTACTATTGCTCATACCAGTTAGATCTTGGCTAAAAGAAGAGAATATGAGAAAGATGTTTGCCTATGTTTCATTGACTGTGCAAAGGCTTTCAACTGTACGGATCATAAGAAAATATGCAAATAATGGGAATTTCAGAATGCTTAATTGTGCTCTCTATGAACCTGTACATAGACTAAGAGGCAGATGTTTAAACAAAACAATAACAACAAAAAAAGATATTGAATTGTTTATATCAGGAAAGTTGTGTGTCAGGGTTGTATCATTTTGCCATACATATTTAATTTATATACTGAGAAAATAATCCAAGAATGATAGCAAGCTTCCCCATTGCCTCTTTTTCAGATGTGGTTGATTGCATTCCTGTGTATTCCACCTGGTGAGGTCCATGGGTTTAGTCACAGTTTATGTTGTTGAAAAAGGTATTTGCCAAGAATAAGTCATTGGTCTTGCAAAATTCTATCATGCAATCTCCATTGTCATTTCTATCATCAAGATTATAGTTCCCAACTACCAATGACTCTTCTTTGTTTCCAACTTTCACATTCCAATCAACAGTATTAATTAGTATATCTTGAATGCATATTTGGTCAATTTTGGACTGCAGAGTGGATAAAAATATTCAATTTCCTCACCTTTGGCTTTAATGGTTGGTGAATAAACCTGAATAATAGTAGTATTAACTGGTTTTCCTTGTAGGAATATGGGTATTGTCTTTTCACTGACAGCATTGATGATAGATCCTGAAACATTCTTTGTGATGATGAACATCACACCTTTCCTCTTCAGTATGTCATTCCCTGTATAGTAGATCATATGGTCATCTGACTCAATATAGCCAAAGCCAGTTCACTTCAGCTCACTAGTGCCTATGATGTTGATATGTATGTATTCCATTTAATTTTTAGCAATGTCAAATTTCCCTACCTTTGTACTTCATACATTCCACATTCTGATTATTAATGGATGCTTACAGCTCATTCTTCCCATTTTGAATTGTGCTCCATAAGCAAATAGAGGTTCCAAAAGCCTTACTCCATCCACATCATTAAGATTCACTCTAATTTGAGGAGACAACTCTTCCTCAGTTATATTTCAAATGGCTTCCAAACTGAGGTGCTTATCTTTTGGGACTATATCAAACAATGTTCCTGGACTAGTCATAAAGTTTTCCAGCCAGTTTTTCACAGCTTTTCATAAATTTTCACTGGTACACTCTTTGAAAAGTGGATGACTCCTTTCTTCTTCCAAGTCTATCTTTGTCTGGAAACTCCACTGAAAACTGTCCACCATGGTGACCCTGCTGATATCCAAAATATCAGTGGCATAGCCTCCAGCCTTATAACAACATGCAAGCCACCACAGTTCAACAAACTGTCAGATGTGTGGTCATTCAACCTGTATGCTAACTATATAATATGACTAGCTGGCGTATATGAAGAAGAATGTAAAATCAAGATTAATGGAAGACTCATTAACAACCTACATTTTGCAGATGACACAATCTTGCTTGCTGAAAATGAAGATGACTTGAGGTATATACTGATGAAGATACAAGACTACAGTCTTTACTGTGTGGATGGATTCAGTATGGATCACACCTCAACATAATGAAAACAAAACTCCTTACAACTGGACCAATCTGCAATATCATAATAAACAGAGAAAAAAATTAAAATTGTCAGAGATTTTATTTTACTTGGATCTACAATCAAAACCCATCCAAGCATCAGTCAAGAAAACTGGCATCATATTGCACTGGGCAAATCTGCTGAAAATGACCTCTTTAAAGTGTTAAGAAGCAAAGATGTCACTTTGAAAACTGAGGTGCTCCTAACCCAAGCCATGGTATTTTCAATCACCTCATATGCATGTGAAAACTGGACAGTAAATAAGGAAGAACAAAGAGAGTTGATGCTTTTGAATTATGATGTTGGCAAAGAATACAAAAAATATCATGGACTAACAGAAGAATGAACAAATCTGTCCTAGAAGAAGTTCAAGCAGAATGCTCCACTGAAATGAGAATGGCCAGTCTTCGCCTCACCTATTTTGGTTATGTTGTCAGAAGGTTCCATTCCCTGGATAACGACATCAGGCTTGCTAAAGTTGAGGGTGAGTAAAAAGGAGAAGATCCTCAAGAAGATGGATTGACAGTGGCTGCAAAAATGGGTTCAAATATAGCAGGGATTGTGAGGCTGGCGCATGAATGGAAAGTGTTTCCTTTTG
>NW_006922232.1:8587-9697 GCF_000298275.1 Orycteropus afer afer | reverse complement strand
TAAACATCTTTCTGGTACTCTTTGCTTTCAGCCAAGACCCATCTGACATCAGTAACAATTTTCCTCATTCCTCATCTACAGTACAACAAACTGATAGACAAGTGGTGGAGGAAAAATATAAACCTTGTGATTTTAAAAATAAGAAAACATTTGCACTTGCAGCATGAAAAATATTGTTAGTTACACTTTCTATTGCTTTTCTCAAACAATAATTGTGCAGAAGCTTTGCTTTTTTCTTAGAATACTCAGGTTATTTTCACTGAGAGCACATTTTAACTGAGAAGAGCAATTATTCAAACATTGGAATAAATATTTGAGTTTTCCTCCAGATATTTGGGATCATACCTATACCATCTTTCTTGGCTAGTGTACCTCTCCTTAATGATATTTAAAATACTTACCTTTTCTGATTCATTATTTTTAATTTAAAAATCAACATGTGTTTATAGCTTAATTACCAGGTCTTCTAAGATATATAGGTTGATGTCCTTTCTCCATAAAACCTAGACTTTCTTTGCACAAATCATAACATTGAACAACACAGGTAGGGATGATTGTTGGCAATTGTCTGACAGATATAATCAGTTATTTACAGACACAAATTTATAAATGAGAATCCTTAAGAATATATTTTAAGTCAAATTAAATTTAGTTTTATAATATTATTTTGAGCATTATTCTCAAGAAGAAAGTGAAATAAAAATCAAATCCTGTGTCTTTCAAATTCCTTTTGAAAAGAAGCTGTTCCTTTTTTTCCCACCCACTGAGTGTCTAAAACACTGCTTCCCTGTCTACATTCTACCCTGATATTCTAAAATTCAACAGATTTTTTTTTAATTCCTTTGAAGGTAAACAAAAAGACCTTAATCAACTTTCTCTGTCACTAGCAACCAACTCATGGAAATAGGCTATTTTTACTAACTGCTGTCTATGTATCAAGAAATATGCTGTGTTGTTACACCTTATCTGTTATTCTGTTATATATATATAATGTTGTTGTTGTTGTTATGTGCCATCAAGTCGGACCCGACTCATAGTGACCCCTCCTTGAGTTTCCAAGGCAGTATCATTACAGAAGTAGATTGCCCATCTTCCTTCTGAGAAGTGGCT
>NW_006922232.1:6785-7862 GCF_000298275.1 Orycteropus afer afer | reverse complement strand
TGTGTGTTGCTGAACAGGTTTTAGTGGAGCTTCCAAACCATGGCAGATTAGGAAGAAAGGCCTTCCAATCTCATTTCAAAAATCAGCCCATGAATAGTCTATGGATCACAAATGTTTGATCCCATTGTGATGGGAAAAAAATAAGAGAAATAATAACAATCACAAAAGCAAGAAAAGTGCTCTTCCTTGGCTAACATTCTGATTTCCGAACCAAATTCCCAACTGTCCATCACCTAAAATCTCAGTAGCTATATTTTTTCACTGTTAGAAGATAATTTAAAAATCTTTTCTGCCAGCATGGACACGTGCTTTCATTCTCATAGACCTACAATTTACAACTTTTAAGTTTAAAATACATGACCACTTGCAGCAGGGGAAGTGATGTGAACTTCAGAGCATTCTTCAAGCTACTGCTTTGAAACCAGAAAGGAGGCTAGAAAGTTCAATCATTAATCATTTGATCATAAAATTTTACTGTGCTTTTAAGATTTTTCTATGTGTTTAGGGAAAAAAGATGGCTTAGTTTACTGCTGGGTAATGTGGGCCTCAGCGTTCTATCCTTAAACTATAATTATCTAATATGTATGCTAAGCACAAAATCTGAGTAACTGGATTATATGAGGAAGAATGGAACATCAAGATTGGGTAAAAGCTTATTAGTAATCTTAGATATGAAATGACACAATCTTACTTACTGAAAGTGAAGAGGACTTTAAGGATTTACTCATGAAAATTAAAAACTGAGGATTACACCTCAACCTAAACACAGCAACAATCCTCACAAATGGACCAATAAACTATACGATCATAAATGGAGAAAAGACTGACGTTGTCAAATATCCATTTCATTTGGTTCTACAGTCAACGTCCATGGAAGCAGCAGTCAAAAATCCAGACAATGTTTTGCATTGGACAAATCTGCTGCAAAATACCTTTTTAAAGTGCTAAAGAGCTAAGATGTCACTTTGAAGACTAAGTCGTCCCTGACTCAAAATATGGTATTTTCAATTTTCTCATATACATGCCAAATCTGGACAACAGATAAAGACCAAAGAAGAAGAAATATCTTTGAAGTAT
>NW_006922232.1:0-1085 GCF_000298275.1 Orycteropus afer afer | reverse complement strand
AAAAGTTTTACTCTTTCACATAATTAAGGTTGACTCTACTTGGAGGAGGTAACTTTTCCCCGGTTGTATTTTGAGTGCCTTCCAACCTGAGTGGCTCATCTTCCAACACTGTGTCTGAAAATGTTTCAGGGCTATTCACAAAATTTTCCAGTAATGTATCAGACAGGGTTTCACTGGTATTCAAAAGGTTTTCATTAGTCAATATTCTGAGAAATTAATGACACTTTCCTTCTTCCAAGTCTGTCAGAGTCTGGGAACTCTGCCGAAACCTGTCCACCATGAGTGACCCTGCTGGTATTTGAAATGCCCATGGCATAGCCTCCAGCCTCACAGCAACACACAAGCCACCACAGTACTAGAAACAGACAGATGAGTGGTGGATAGTGGTGGGTTAGGTCCACCTTAGTCTTCAAAGTGTCATCTTTGATTCTTAAGATTTTCAAGAGGTCTTTTGAAGCATATTTGCTGAGTACACTAAGATGTCTGATTTATTGATTGTTACTTCTGTGGGTGTTGATTATGTATCCAAGTATAACAAATTCCCTGACAAGTTCAATCTTTTCTCCATTTATTACAATGTTGCTTATTGATCTATTTGTGAGGGTTTTTTTTTTTTTTTTTTTAATTTATGTTGATGTGTAACCCATACTGAAGACTGTAGTCTTTGATCTTCTCAGTAAGTGGTTCATTTTTTTCAATATCTGCAAGGAGGGCTGAGTCATCTGCATACCAAAGTTGATAATGAGTCCTCCTTCAACACTGATGCCAAGTTCTTCTTCATATAATCTAAATTTTCAGATTATTTTGCTCAACATAGGGATTGAACTACTATGGTGAAAGGATACAGCACAGTTGTATACCCTTCCTGATTTAAACTATGAAGAATCCCCTTGTTCAATTTGAACAACAGCCTCTTCATCTATGCCCAGTTTCCTCAGGAGCACAATGAAATGTTCTGGAATTCTCATTCTTTGCAATGTTATCTATAATTTTCTTTGATCCACACAGTGAAATGTCCTTCTATAGTTAATGAAACACAGGTAAGCATCTTTCTGCTATTTGTTGCTTTCACCCAAGATCCATTT
>NW_006922231.1:1346358-1354285 GCF_000298275.1 Orycteropus afer afer | reverse complement strand
ACCTATACAAAGAAAACTACAAAACATTACTTCAAGAAGCTATAAGACATAAATGTAAGAGTCCACTATGCTTGTGGATAGGAAGATTAAACATTGTAAAAATAACAATACTACCAAAAACAATCTATACATTCAATGAAATCCTGATCCAGATTCCATCAACATTCTTTAGAATGTGAAAAACAATCACTAGTTCTATACGGAAAGGAAAGAGCCCTCAGATAAGCAAAGCACTATTGAAGAATAAGAACAAAGTAGGAGGTCTCACACTCCCAGATCTCAAAACCTACTATACAGCCATAGTTGTCAAAACAGCCTGATATTCGTACAACAACAGACACATAGACCAGTGGAATAGAATTGAGAACCCAGAAATAGATCCATCGACCTATGGTCAGTGAATCTTTGACAAAGGGCCAAAGTCCATTCAATGAGGAAGAGATGGTCTCTCTCACAGATGGTGCTGGCAAAACTGGATATCCATTTCAGAAAACTAAAACAAGATCCATACTTCACACCACACACAAAAACTAACTCCAGATGGATCATAGACTTATATGTGAAATGTAAAACTATAAAGTTCATCAAAGAAAAAACAGGGGCAAGCATAGGAGCCCTACTTTATATCATAGATAGATGGTCAAGCATAACCCAAGATACATAAACAGCAGAAGAAAACTAGATGATTGGGACCTTCTAAAAATTAAATTATCATGCGCATCAAAAGACTTCACCAAAAGAGTAAAAATAGAACCTACAGAATCAGAAAAAATATTCACCAATGATATATCACACAAAGAATTTATCTCTAAAATGTATAGAAAACTCCAATACCTCAATGTCAAAAAGACAAACAATTAAAAAATGGGCACAAGTTTTGAACAGACAATTCATCAAAGCAGATATTCAGGCAGCTAACAAACACATAAAGAAATGTTCATGATCATTAGCCATTTTTTGGTTAGTTATGTGCTATCAAGTCAGACCCAACTCATAGCAACCCCTCCTTGGGTTTCCAAGGCTGTATCACCACAGAAGTAGATTGCCCAACCTTCCTTCTGAGGAGTGGCTGCATTTGCCATTAAAGAGATGCAAATCAAAACAAACATGAGATACCATCTCTTGCCAGCATTGATAGCAGAGTTCAACAAGACAGAAAATAACAAATGCTGGTTATACATTATATAAATGCTGGGACTCTCATACACTGCTGGTAGGACTGTAAAATGATACAACCACTGTGGAAGTTGGTATGGCAATTCCTTAAAAAGTTGGACATAATTTGGACATAATTTCCAGTAATATGGCAGACAAGCTACACAGACACTCTTCAACAAAGAAAAGAGAAACCAATTGACAGAGTTATAGAAGATAATCCCAGAACCCTGAGCTTTGAAAGGAAGTATACAGAAATGGATTAGGCACCAACTAGTGGAAGAACCTGAATGACTACCTAAGAATAGGCTCCACTTGCCATGGATAGCAGGAACATGTGAGAGGCTGACAACAGGAAAGGAGACAGGTGGTGAGTGTATATAAGTGCTGCCAACTATCGAATAGAAAAACATAGTATACTGCTTACTTATATAAAATCCAAACAAAACAAAGAAATTGAAAAACTTGGACAAATCACTCCAACATACAATCACCAATTAAATATAAACACAACAACATCAAAATATTTCAGAGACAATAGACCATCACAGTCCACACAAAGAAGCAAGATAAATCAGGAGAAAAAAGGGACCAGGATACAGATCCAGAACACACCCCTGAGGAAGAAGCCTCATTGGAACTCCTAGATAAGGAATTCAAAGGATTGCATTTAGGTACCTTCAACATATTGAGAGACAGATCAAGGAAAACACTGACAAAATAGAGGAAAACACACACACAAGAAAAAACCTTAGAAGAATTTTGAAAGACAATACAGAAACAAAATGACTAAATAAATGAAAAATTAGAAATGATACAAAATCTATGCATAAAAATCCAGAAGATTAATACTAAATTTTCAGAAATAGATAACACAATTGAATGGGCAAAGGAGTAATATTGAATCAGTGGAAGACAGAATTAGTGAGATTGAAGACAAATACCTCAATACTTCTTTGCAAAGGGATCAATCAGAAAAAAGATCAAAACAAAATGAAGAAAGCCTAAGGTTCATGAGGGACACCATCAAAAGGAATAATCTACATGTATTCGGAATTCCAGAACAGGAAGAGACAGATAAAACCACAGAGAAAATTGTTTAAGATTTGTTGGAAGAGAATTTCCCTGGTATGATGAAAGATGAGAATATATCCATTCAGGAAGTCCAACGAACCCCAAATAGGATAGACCCAAAAGAAAATCACCAAGACATATCATCATCAAACTCACCAAAACCAAAGACAAAGAAAGATTTCTAAAAGCAACACAGGAAAAATGAAAAGTAACCTACTGGGGACAAGCAATAAGACTAAGTTCCAATTTCTCGGCAGAAGCCATGTAGGAGAGAAGACAATGGTATGATATATAGAAAACCCTGAAAGAGAAAATTTTCCAACCAAAATTTATATACCCAGCAAAATTTTCCCTCAAATATGATGGTGAACTTAGGACATTTCCAGATAAGCAGAAATTAAAGAGATTTGTTAAAAACCAGACCAACCTTACAGTGACGCTAAAGGGACTCCTTTGGACAGAGAACCAACAACAGCAAACAACAACCAACCATTACCACACATGATGACATAACCCAGAAACCAACTCAGTTATGGAAGTAACCAAAGGAAATAAACCTACAAGATTGTAAACAGGGAACTAAAGACAACTATTGACAAATGAGGACAACAACAAACCAAAAAGAGGGAGAAAATTGTGTAGTTACAAAACTTATAAGTGGTAGGAAAGTCAAGATACAACTGCAAGATAGAATGGATTATTCCAAATTTGGGAAGAAAATTATAAATCACAAGGTAATCTCAAAGAAATATCAGAAACCTTCACATCAAAACAAAAAAGAAGACAAGCACAAAGACTTAGCAAATATTAAAACAATAGCAATGAAGGAAGTGACAACATGATTCATAAACAAAATGAGCTCAACACAGAAAATTATGTGGAACAAAGAAATCACCAACATCATGAAAAAGCACATAACAAAATGACAGCAACTAATTCATACTTGTCAATAATTGCACTGAATGTCAATGGATTAAATGCACTACTCAAGAGATGGAGAGTTGCAGACTGGATAAGAAAACATTGTTGTTGTTGTTGTTATGTGCCGTGGAGTTGCCCTGACTCATAGTGACCCCTCCTTGGGTTTCTGAGGCAGTATCACTATGGAAGTAGGATTGCCCAACCTTCCTTCCGAGGAATGGCTGGTGGGTTTGAACCGCCAGCCTTCTGGTTAGCAGTCAAGTGCTTTAGCCACTATGCTACCAGAGCTCCTAAAACATAACCCATCAAAATGCTGTCTACAAGAGACATACATTGGAGAGAAAGACAAAAATAGACTAAAAACCAAAGGTTGGAAAAAGATATATCAAGCAAATGGCAACCAAAAAAGAGCAGGAGTGGAAATATTAATTTCTGATGAAATTGACTTTAAGACAAGAACCACCATACGAGACAAGGAAGGACATTATATAATGATTAAAGGATCGATTGAACAAGAGGACATAACCATAATACATATCTAAACACCCAATATACGTAAACTAGACTCTAATAGACCTGAAAAGACAAATAGATAACTCCACATTCATAGTAGGAGACCTTAATACACCATTTTCAGTCACAGATAGAACAACAAAGAAACTCAACAAAGACTCAGAAGAACTAAACAATGCAATCCACCAACTTGACCTTATAGACATCTATGGAAGACTTCATCCAACAACAGTACAATATACATTCTTTTCCAGAGCACGTGGAACATTCTCCAGGATAGGAAGGAAGGTTAGGCAATCTACTTCTGTAGTGATACCACCTTGCAATCCCAAGGAGGGGTCGCTATGAGTCAGGTCTGACTTGACAGCACATGACAACAACAACATGAATATTGTACTGAACAAACTCCCTGCCCTCATGGAACTTACATTCTATTACGGGATAAAGACAATTAATAAGCTAGATATATAAACTATCCATATGTTGGATCACTTATGGCGACTTCATGTGTTACAGAGTAGACTACTCAGTAGCATTTATAGGTTTTCTTGGATGTAGTGTTAAGGAAAGCATGTAATCAGGCCTCTTCTGCAGTATGGCTGGGTTGATTCAAACATCTACCTTTTAGGTTAGCAGTCAAATACAAATCATTTGTGCCATCCATGAGTCAAAATCAACTCAACATTGACTAACAACAACAACATGTTAGATAATGAGAAGTTTTAAGGGAGGGGAAAAAGGTAGAGGAGAGAATTGACATTTTAGATAGCAAGCTCAGGACCTTTTATGTAAAGATGAAGAAAGTGAGATAGCTGGCGGTGCAGGAATCTGAGGGAAGAACATTCAAGATGAAGAGAGTAACAGGTACAAAAATCCCGAGGAGAAAGGATGCTTGGTGATCAATATGGTTGGAGTGGAGTGGTGGAGTGGCAGGGAAAGAGAGTGGTTAGAAATTAAGTCAGAGAGTTAATTTGGAAGGAGAGTGTACCTGGGGAGGTGGAAAAACTCATACAGAGTGTTGCTAAACACCCACTGCCACTGAGTCAATTCCAACTCACAGCAACCCCCATTGGGTCTCCAAGGTGGTAAATCTTTATGGAAGTAGACTGCCCCATCTTCCTTCCTCAGAGCACCTGGTGAGTTTGAGCCACCAACCTTCTGGTTAGCAGTCAAATGCCTTAGGCACTACATCACCAGAGCTTCTAGCATGTTGCTGGTCATAGTTAAAACTTCACATTTTACTCTAATGATAGGAAAAACCTTGGTAGTTTTGAGTAATACGACTTTGCTCACTGAGTTGACATAATCTGAAAATAGCCAAAAGCAGAAGCAAGAGACCAGTGGTGACGATAAAACCAAAATCAAAATCCATTGCTATCAAGTCAATTCCAACTCACAGTGAACCTCTAGGACACAGTAGAACTGCCTGTAGGGTTTCCAAAGCTATAAATCTTTGTGGAAGCAGAAAGCCTCATTTTTCTTCTGCAGAGAAGCTTGTGGGTTCGAACCACCAACCTTCTGGTTAGCAGCCAAATACCTTAACCACTGAACCACCCTGTGGTGATGATAAGAAGGGGTTAAATTCTGGTTTTTCTTTGAAGTCAGAGCTGACAGGGAGAAAGAGAAGAGTAAAGAGTTAAATAAAACTTTGATAATAAAAACTGGAAGGATGGTGTTGCCGTTTACTGATAAGTAAAAGATTCAGGAGAAAAAGGTATGGGGTCATGTCAAGAATTTAAATATATTTGACTATAACAATTCTTTTTTATATTAAAAGAGATCATTTTCATATTCTCACCATAGTAAAAATCTGAATGAATCAAATGTTCTCTTTTTGTTAAATGACAGCATGACCATTTTGAGATTTCTGGAGTTAATAATAATATCAGTTTTTAGAACTGTTTACTATACTCACATCTGGAATATTCCTCTACTGTCTCAAATATGTATTATATACAATTAAGCATGCAAATGAGCAGCTCATTTATTTTAGTCCTGGGAAATATCATTAATCAAATTTATGAATGCAATGAAATCACTTCTTCCATGCTTATTAAAAGTCATTATGAAAATGTTATCTCTGGGCTCAGCTGACAGTTTTGAACTTAATGTGACTTTTAATCAATGGCAACAAAATCAATTATGTTGCTACTGGGTACCTTAAGGAAAGTAAATTACTACCAGTCAAAAAGTCCATCCTCTTGGATTTATGTCTTAGATTTTAAAAGGTAACAAGAACTTTGTTTTCCATAGAAGGATGTGGTACAGCGGAAAATGCTCTAGTGTAGGAGATAAAAACCAGAGGGTGATCCATAGTCTGCCATTTACTAGCAGTGTGATCTTGGAAAAGTCACCTGGTTTCATTGAACATAAATATTCGTTCTTTAGAATACCTTCCCAAAGTATTATGTATAACATAAAAGTAAAATTGCATTATTAATCTTATTAGGTCTAATTTTTTTAAATAAATATAGATGATTTCCATTTTTATTACAGAATCTATTCATTTATTTATTCCATAAATTTATTGGTTAACTTAGTGCCAAAGTACCAACTAGAACTTGAAGTAAATAAAATAAAAAAAAATCATTTGATTAGAAGCTATAAGGTTCAAGGCAGATGAAAGATGGATGGATGTATGGATGGATGTATGGATACATGGATGACTGTCTGACTTTCCTTGAAACAAAATGGCACATTCATCCTAATCTTCCAGATACATTTACTCAATTACTCTTTTTTTTCTTTTTTCTTTTATTTATTTATTTATTATTTGGGTGAAGATTTACAGAACAAATTCACTTTCCATACAGCAGTTCACATACCCTTTATCTCATGACATTGATCACAATTTACCACAATGCAACAGCTCCCCTCCCACTTCCTCCCAATAATTACCTCTTCCCTGTGTCCATCCCTCCATGCCCTTGGCCCCCTGAACTGTCTCCTGGTGCATAAGCAGCCCTTAATTCTCCCATGATTGTTTTCTCCAAGGAATGTATCTACCTCAGGTAAATGTTCAACTCATATGCCTGTCTTTTGCTTGGCTGGAAGCCATAGGTGTGGGTTCAATTCCAGACCTAACAGGCAACTAGGGGCCATAGTCTCAGTGGTTCCACCAGGCTTTATTGGACCAGCAAACCTGGTACCCCTCATCTTTTTTTTTTTTTTCCAAATGATTTTGAGTTTTGTCCACATTGTTCTCCCTCTCCATCCAGGATCCCTTACATAGATCCCCTTCCAAGTGGGTGACATTGGTAGCGGGCACCATCTAGTTCTTCCAGTCTCAGAGTCATACAGGCCACAGATCACATGGTGTACCAATCGCTAGGATTGATTATGCCTGTGAATTTGGGTTTTCTTCATTTTTCTTTGCTGTGAACAAGGAGAGACCCATCGTTGCTTCTAAATGGCAGCCTGCAAGCTTTTAAGAATCTAGTCACTACTCGCCAAAGTAGGAGGTGGAACATTGTTTTGTGTACTATGTTATGCCAATTGAGCTTGATGTCTCCTGTGACTATGGTCCCGAGCCCACAGGTACAACTACTCAGTCTCTCTGCATAGCTGGCTGTGACCAAGCAGTGACTACCACCTTGCCTCTTGTCAGCTCTACTATACACCCAGGAATTCAGATCATACACATTAAGTTCTAGGACCATTGTCTGCCAAACCTATACATGTTCTTGGGTACACTCCCCACTTCATAGACATACCTATTAGTTCAACCTGTCCACCCATCTGTCCACTCATATACCTGTGTTTGCCTTCACTGAAAACACCGTACTATTTGTTCAAGAAGGTTCATCTTTGTTGTCTGTACCATCCATGTACCTCTCTATGTTTTTCTCTTCCTCAGTGCCACCAATATATCAATATGATCACTCACATTTGATACATTGCCTTCTTTTCACCCAAATCAATACTTATCCTTATCTATTGTATAGTGTTCCCTCCCCTACCCTCCCACCCCTGGTAATCAACAAAGAAAATTTCCTTCCATAGATAAACCTTTCCTTGACTTTTACAGTAACGGAGTAATACAATATTTGTCCTTTTGTGATTAACTTATTTCACTCAGCATAATGTTCTCCAAGTTCATCCACGTTATGCAGTATTTTGCAAATTTTACATTATTATTTAGCGTTGCATAGTATTCCATTGTGTGTACGTACCATAGTTTGGTTATCCACTCCTCAGTTGATGGACACCTAGGTTGTTTGCATCTTTTGTCTATTGAAAATAGTGCTACGATGAACATGGTGTG
>NW_006922231.1:1317773-1319075 GCF_000298275.1 Orycteropus afer afer | reverse complement strand
TAGATCCTAAACCTAATCACTTCTGAGTTATGACAAGATGTGAACAGACACAGAGACACAAACGTGGGAGGATTGTTTACAAGCCAAGGACCAGGGAACACCCAGAGCTACTGACGAGGAAGGAATCAACATGGCTGGGACCCTGATTTAGACTTCCGGCCTCCAGAACCGTGAACAAATAAATTTCTGTTCTTTAAAAAAAAAAAACTGGAAATCCTGAATAGAGTGGGAGGAAAAATGTGCAATAAAATTCAAAAACACAAAAATGACCAGAATTACAGATCAGATGGAGCCAGATAGAACCCCCAAGACTATGGCCTGGCATTATCCTTCAGGCCTAGAATTGGACTCATTTCCAAGGATTGGCTCTCAGCCCTACAGAAGAAAGACCTACATGCAGAACATCTACCCTAGGGCAATGCACCCACCTAGAGCAATAGGCCATCGGGTGCTAGAGGGGCAGCATTCACATAGAAGGAAAGTGGACAGACAGGAATATATAGTTAAGAAGGGAATAGGGAGTGTGTAGTCACGGGGATGGGAGGGGAGGAGAGTGCATTAGGGTCGAGAATGGTAATTGGGGCATGATATCAAATGTACACGAACTGCCAAATGCAAAACAATTTTTGCTCCATAAATTTGCACCCTAAGCACAATAAAAAATAAATAATAAAATATCACCTGCTACTGCTTCTAAGATGTATACTTATTTGGAGATGATAAGCTATTAGAAAAGGGTGTATTGGATTTGAAAAAACACAAAACATGATCTCCACATACAAGCAAATCTCATACAAAGATAGCAAGGGGAAGAAGTTAAGCTGTACAGTCCTGTTTCTTCTCCCATGTATATTAGTTGCATTTAATTGACTCCTTTTCCCCTGGGGAAGAGTGAAAGAGAAGGAAAGAGGTAAGGAGGGGTTATATTAATTTTAGTGTGGAGGACTATGAAGTAAAAATAAATGAATCAAAAATTAATGTTGAATTAACTAATAAAAATTAATTTCAAAAAATTTGCAAGAGTACCGTACTCACTTGAGCAGAGTGAGTAATTGAGCAAATGGAAGAAATGACAAGATAAAAGAGCTGAACAGAAGATTTCAGAGCAGCTCGAGCAGACAAAGCCAATTACTATAATGAAATGTGCAAAAGACCTGGAGTTAGAAAACCAAAAGGGAAGAATACACTCAGCATTTCTCAAGCTGAAAGAACTGAAGAAAAAAATTAAGGCTCAAGTTGCAATATTGAGAGATTCTATGGGCAAAATATTGAATGATGCAGGAAACATCAAGAGAAGATGGC
>NW_006922231.1:1307861-1316448 GCF_000298275.1 Orycteropus afer afer | reverse complement strand
GCTGGCGAAGAATGCTGAAATTACCATGGACTGCTAAAAGAACTGACAGAAGTAGATTGCCCAGCCTTCCTTCCAAGGAGTAGCTGGTGGGTTTCAACTGCCAGGCTTCTGGTTAGCAGTCAAGTGCCTTAGGCACTATGCTACCAGAGCTCTCACCTTCCTTCTAGAGTTCTATAAATTAATAAGGTAATGTGTAAAACTACAAGCACAGTGCCTGGCCCGTAGAAAATGTTCAAAAACTACAAATTCTTATTTTTATTCTGGGAGAATTTCCATGAGATGAATATTGTTTTGCCCCCGGAGCAGTCAGTATACTATTCAACAGTAATTTCAGGCTCTCTGTTGTCTTACCCAGAGTCCCTGGGTGGTGCAAATGTGCTTAGTTGCTAAACAAAATGTTGGCAGTTCAAGTCCACCCAGAGATACCTAGAAGAAAGGCCTGGGGATCTATTTTCAAAAAATCACAGACATTGAACACCCATGGAACATAGTTCTATTCTGACACTCTTTTTTGTTTGTTGTTGTTATGTGCCATCAAGTCGGCCCCGACTCATAGAGATCCCTCCTTGGGTTTCCGAGGTGGTATCACTATGGAAGTAGATCACCCAATCTTCCTTCCAAGGAGTGGCTGGTGGGTTTGAACCTCCAGCCTTCTGGTTAACAGTCAAGCACCTTAGGCACTATTCTACCAGAGCTGACACTCTTTGGGTTGCCATAAATTAGAATCAGCTTAAAGACACAGGGTGGGTTTGCAACTCTCAACACCTTGTGGTTGCTGGGATTAATTCTGCCAATGAGTTGTAAATAAAAGCTCTGGATGTCTCTTCCTGGACAGAGCATTTAAAGATCTATATGTGGCCCTCCCTGTCTTTCTTTGCCTTTGCCAAAACTGGTAAAATTCCAGATAGTGGTTTTTCCATCGACCTGGATCCAAGAATAAGGATAACATAAAACAGAACTCCTAGTCAACTGTCAATCAGCATATAATGCAAGTGTTGCTTTAAACCACTGAGATTTAGGAATTGTTCATTACCAGAGAAAAATTTAGTCAATCCTTGTAGATATATTTATTTAATCTTATCTCTAAGAATCATGCATTTTTATAAATACAGTATTATAATTTACACTTTAAACTTTATATGTCCTACACACAAGACCGGGCAGTATTTCATTCTGTTGTACATAGGGTCACTATGAGTCAGAGCTGACTCTGTGTCACCTAACAACAATAACACCATTATCCTTCTCCTATTATAATTGAGCAGGCTGTTGGCAGTATTGTTTAAATTTACTCATTCAACATACGTGTTTCCAGACACTGCACTAGGTTCTAGGCAAACAACACTGATCAAGTGGACGTGATCTCTTTCCTTATATTTTACTATGAATTTGATTGATTAATGAGGGCAAGAGGAAACTGCAGACATTAACAAAAATATTTCCATAAGATTTTGGCATACTTATTTAATTTTAGAACATGTAGAGATCTACTACTACCATATCCCTAATGGTTATATCCACTGTAGATTTACAATTCTATTGTTTTCCTAAGTATCTGAAATTTTCAGTATGAAATTTTCAGTAATAATATCATTTCTTAAAGCTAAAATGTACCTGGAAGAAGTAATCATTACCTAGTTAAGCTCTTATTAGAATTGAATTTATTTGATTACATATCTATACATTATCAACCTGCTGAAGATTAACGTTCTGTGGACAAATTACACTAAGTTGAACTGTGAAGGAAGTGAAGCTTGGGCAGTTAAGCACAATCTGATGTAGAGTAGCTGTGGGTATAGAGTGGCTTGGAGCAGAGAAAGGTGCAACAGGACACCATTGTTCAGTGAATAGGGAGCAATGAGAGGCAGGGCAGGATATTGAAACAAATACTGGATTAAAAGTCAATTGGCTAGAATTCGAGTTCAAATGTTATTACCTATTTACTATAGGACCTTGTAAAACTCACTTAACTTTTCTTAGCCTTAGTTTCCTCATTTAAAAAATAGAGACAGTAGAATATTTTTTAATTTGAAGGGTCATGGTAAAATCTAGAAATTAAAACATGTTAATAAAAACTCAAAAGTGGTATTCAAAGAAATAATATTAATAATGTAATCTCTGAGGAAGATTTCATGGTTATAGATTTCTGACAGCTGTTTCAACAAGAAGGAAAATAATGGATGAGATCAACTATTCTTATTCTATAATAAAGTGAAAATGTTCTTTAATGTTTACTTTACCTGAATAGTTTACTTCCTATGTAAATTAGCAGGGAAACATGTTTCTCGAATAAAATTGATCTTACTCAGTAGAATCCCAATAACCTCCTTTAGTGGGAGAAAAAAGGAATGGATCTGAAGCTCAAAGAAAATTCATAATAGCTCTAGATACAACTTTGAGAATGACTACCAGCTGGAACATCATTTGTCATGAGTTCTGGCCAGAATAAAATTTTGAGAAGTTCTGGACATTTCTGTGAGCTTTTCATTGCTCATATTCCATAGTTTTTTGGTCTATACATGTTCTTTAAACATCACTTGAGAAAATCATACCCGACTTAACATCAGGAAAGAAGTTCTGGTGATGCAGTGGTTAAAGCATTTGGCTGCTAACCAAAAGGTCAGCACCTTGAATCCATCCACTGCTCAGCAGGAGAAAGATGAGGGAGTCTGCCTCTGTAAAGATGTACAGCATTGGAAACCCTATGGGGCAATTCTATTTCTGTCTGGTAGGGTTACTACGAGTTGGAATCAACTCAATAGCTGTGGGTTTGGTTTTTGATTTAGAGTCAGGATGGGAAAGAGCATCTTATCATTGGAGGAACTAAGGACAAAAATAATTCACTCAAGAACAGAAAAGGGAATTTGTACTTTCTTCCTTGCAAATACCATAAGTAAGAAACACTACTTTTCATTAAATTTTAATCATTGCAACTAATAAGAGAACACTTATTATACAACTTCTAGAATCAAAATAATGAATCACCAAAAAGGATTTGCGACTAATATAATTTTAATAAGTATTTCTCCAATAATATAGCTCTTCTTTTTAATCTAAGCTATTCTACATAGATTTACGTGGATTTTTTTTTTAATTTAGGAAAGTAATAGAGCTGTCATAGGTCACTGCTAATTTACCACTACATCTAATTGAAGTCTCAAGATCTCAGTGGCTGAATCTACACTACCAAACTAAACAAGAGAATAGAAATAATTACTTAATAAGGATTTTATTCAATTCAAGTAAAACATGTTTTCCTTGAATAAAATCTTTCCTGAAATCTTGAATTTCTTTTATTAAATTCAGGCCTAGAAATATTAGCAAATCTTACATCTTATGTTTACATTTGTGGGGTACTCCACCCAAAATCTTTCCTCTAATAAGATATCCTTGCACTAGACCAGATTTTTTTTTATTACCCAGAATCTTGATTTTCTTCATTGCAGCTTTCTATGGTGGGTACATGGGAGCTCTGGTAGCATAGTGTCTAAGGCACTTGACTGTTAACCAGAAGGCTGGCGATTCAAACCCACCAGCCACTCTTCAGAAGGAAGGTTGGGCAATCTACTTCCGTAGTGATACTGCCTGGAAAACCCAAGGAGAGGTCGCTATGAGTCGGGTCCATCTTGACAGCACATAACAACAACAACCTAGTGGGTACACTGCCCTTCACACTAGAAAATAGATAAGTTAATGAACCTGAAGAGCTTATTGAATATTGTTCAAATGTTAGTGTTAAAAGAGAGAGTGGGGACATAGAAAATAAAAGTTTATTTATTTTTGTTCTAAAGGAAAATAATATTTTCAAGGAAGCAAGAGAAATTAAATCTAAAATCAGAATATTGTGAATTAGAGTAAAATAACCTGAAGAGCAACAGTGAGAGCTTGTGACATGTCCCACAGTCATGAGGCCTATAGTTGGAACATTCCTAAAAATAAAGCTCCATATTGATTGAAAGTATTTCTCTGACTATATGCTGCAAAACACCAAGAGCCATATTGAACTAATCTATCTTGCATACCCAGCATACAACACATTGGCTGGCACAGAGGAGGCAAAAAGGAAATATTTATTATTGAATGAATCCCAAAGAACAAAGTCATTAGAAGTAATCAGTGTGGAACATTCCTGCTTCACGACTCAACACCTAAATTACAGGCTTGAAAATGATCTCTAAAGTAGAAAAGCTTTAACAAGAAGGAAGCAGTGAGACCATTCCACCAGTCAGACACTGTTGGTTGGCTGACTAAACAACCAACTCTACTCATGCTCTTTGTTGATGACTTACACTAAAGAGGCTGGAAAAGCTAATTATATACTTTTTCAGTGTTACATACAAGTAAAATCAGTCATAGGAACAAGACTGCTCAGTAGGAAGTTTACAGTCGTATGAACCAAACTAACATTTCTAAACTCTTCTCATATAGAAATTAAGGGGCCAATAATATGTCCAGGACAGAGCTACAAAATGGTAAGTGAAGATGACTTCTTAATCTTTAAATGACAATTCATTCACTCAGTAAAAATCTACTGAGTGAACGTCCTCTGACACATACATACCCACTGGGAGTATAATACATAACTTAACCGTCACAGTGCCAGTCCTCATGAAGCTTCCTGTATAACAGGGAAGACAAATAAAAGAAGTATTTTAATTACTTGTGATGAGTATTATCAAAGAATCTACTACTTTTTATCAATATCTGTCTTCATTTGTTTTTGATGACTGAAAATTGAAATGCTCCAAAGCAGCCATTTGTGGGTTCTTTAAGAAGCCTTGGTAGCACAATGTAGCTAAGTGCTCAGCTGCTTAATGAAAAGTTAGCAGTTTGAACCTACCAGCTTCTCTGGGATAGAAGACCTGGCCATCTGCTCTCATAAAGATTACAGTCTAGGAAACACTATGGGTCAGTTCTAGTCTGTCATATAAGGGTGCGGTGAGTCAGAATCCACTGGATGGCAAGCAATAATAGCATATATGGTACTTTAATGTTAGAACTCTCCCATTCAAAATCAACCTTACAATATGCTGGATTGAAAACAAACAAAAATGACAAAACACAAAGTAAATAGTGAAGAATAATTATTTCTCTTCTTTTTTCCTATAAAAAAGAATAAAGAAAATATGCAAAAGAATCCAAAGTACAGAACAGAACATTTATATACCAAACAAGTGAAGTTCATAAAGCACCTCATAACAATTTTATTCTTTTGTCACCATCATCCTTGCATATTTTATCCATGAGGCTTATTTTTCTCCATTTTCTTGGATGAAAGTCAATGCCTTGAGTTTCAAATTGTTCCCAGATAAAAATTTCTCCACTCACTTTGCCCCCAGCCCCACATGAAAAAAAAAGAAAAGAAAAGAAAAAAAACTGAGGTAGAATTGAGTTCAATGCAGTTTGATCATCAAAAATCCAAATATTTAACTGAGTAAAGCTTTCCCCTTCATCCAAAGGGAGATGGCAACAGGATGTAAGCCGGCCAGTGGACATGGCAAGTTCCTCATCTTCTCCACCTCTGTCAGCAGCTGCAGCTTTGGATACCTAAGGAGATAGAAGAAGTGAGCAGGGCCTCCAAACAAGTCCATTCCAGTTCCATCCTCTTCTGAGAATGTACCTTTCCACCCCAGATATACTGAATAAGAATCTACATTTTAACAAGTTCCCAGCTCTGGATGTGAGATTACAGGGAAAGTCTTGATTGACCAATACTGAATTTCCATTCATTGCTTTTTCCTAAGCATGACAGGTGTTTGAGCTGACTTTCTCGATTGAAATCTAGTCTGTTCCCTGAAGACCAGCAGGCTCTGGTTAGTCCTCATTGCAGAATCTCACCTGATTCTGGTGAGGCACTGGTGACTTCTTACAGGACTCTCCTATAGGATCTCTATGAGTTGGAATCAACTCATGGTGTTGAGTTGTTTCTGTTTTTGTTTTTGTTTCTGGTGCCCACCCACTTACTAGGAGCTCTGTGGGAGTAGTGCCTAAGGCACTTGACCGCTAACCAGAAGGCTGATGGTTCAAACCCACCAGCCACTCCTTGGAAGGAAGATTGGGCAATTTACTTTGGTAGTGATACCGCCTTGGAAACCCAAGCGGGGGTCGCTATGAGTCACAATCAGCTCCATGGCAGTGAGTAGTGCTACTTACTACCCTTTCATACACCTCTGGTTGCCTGCACCTCACCCTAGTGCCCTCTCCCTGTTAGTGAATGACAAAAATGTGCCCTCCCACCAGGATGATGCAGCGCTGCACAAAATCATGGGGCAGGAAGTTCCACCTCATCCCTCCGCCAGGCACCTTTGTGCAGAGTACAATCGGCACAGTTACATTCCTGCAGCCCTGTGCCCTCAGCACAGACTGTCTACTGGGGATCCGGAGTTTTGCCACCAAGCCTCTCTAGGTAGGATCTAAGGAAACACATCTGTGCTTATTCTCATTCTCCTACACACAGTGCATAGAAAACCCACCCATTGGACCTGTCATAGTGGGAGTGTAGTTACTTACCAAGTTCTGCCCTCTTTTCTTCAGCCCTTTGGGAGGCAGGTCTAGATACAACCTCTTGCTTTTTAAATTTCTCTTCTGTGAATTAAAAAACAAGTGCGCTCACTTTACTCCAAGGGAATATTGCAATGTAGCAACAGCGCCCTCATTAGAATTAAGGTGGGGGGAAAACACCTCCAACACACACCCAGGACCTGCACATTTCAAGCACACCAAAAACTCCTTAAGCTCCAATATCTTGTCTCTCTCAGTTTCTCAGACTTAATGTTTCATATTCCACATAGTCTAAGAATGCCCCATTCAAACCCAGTGCAGAGGTTCTGGCAGTTTTCCCTTTGGATTACGGAGTAGTTAGGACCTCTTTCCTTGTAACTTTAGCCAACACAAAAATTAGAGTAGCCTCCCCTTATCGGAGGTTTGCTTTCAGCAGTTTGTTACCCTTAGTCAACTGCAGTCCCAAAATGTTAAATGAGTAGGTGATGAAACTTGCACCATCCCACTCCCACTGGGAGGTGAATGATCCCTTTGTCTCCCTTATCCGTGCTGTATAAACTACCTGCTCTTAGTTACTGTTGTTAATCTCTGTGCCTAATTTATAAAGTAAACTTTATCATAAGTATGTATGTATAGGACAAAACATAGTATATATGGGGTTCTATGCTGCTATTTCACACATCCCCTGGGGGTCTTGGAATGTATCCAGTAAATAAGGGAGACTATGGTACTTTTATCTTTATATTTTCTAACAATCAGAGTTCACAGATGATCCAAGAGGAAACGTATTTTGAAAGAAGTCAAAAAATAAATGAAGGATAACTGTAAGCAAATTACAGAGAAATTTTAATGTTATTACATACATATTACATATTTACAAAGACATATTATTAAGTTTCCAGAATTAATCAGTTCTGTCTTAGAAAAAGTTTTACAGAGGAATTTAACAGTCAAAGGTACAAGTGAAGACTGAGGCAGCCTATGCGAGTTTAGGTAGTCATATAATGTATTGCCCAAATCTGACACTTTTGAGAAATAAATTGAGCAATATGAATAAATCCAGACAATAGATATAAACCAGAACTGTCTGTGACAAACTGGACACCTGACCATCCTATACATGACCATAGTAACTGGGAACCACCAACTTGCAGATGAAACCATATAATAATTGACTTCTGGATTTTCTCCAAAAGGTGTGCTTGTGAGAGTAAATTGGACCAAAGGGGGCTTCAGAAAACATTTTACTTGTAAAATTAATGGTGACAGTATCAACTCTCAATGTTATTTCAGGAGATAGTATACTTTATGGGCTACATTTAAAAAGGCATTATTTTAGAAATCATAGCATTAACTATAAAGACCCTAAGAAGGAATAATATGGTTAATCAAACAAATATAAATGAAGTAATAGAGTTTTAAACAAGCTAACAACAACAAAATGAACTAGAAAGAGTAATTTAGACACCCAAACACACATGTATGACTTTAAAAATATTTGATAGTGATAAATATGCCACACCAGAGGTGCATAAAGGAAGAAACTACAGTTGTTTGGAAATGGAGCCTGTCTGGAATACTTGGAGTAGGGGCAGAGGGGGAGATGTAAATTCCTAATTGACATGTCATTTAGAGAGAGGTTGTTATTTAGCCCTATTCCTTGAGGCTTTTTAAAAGCAACTTGAAAACACACACACCCAACAAAGAAACATTAAAAGTTAAAACTTTGTTACTAATCAATGATGAATTTAAATGGAAAGAAAGAATTTAGGTACAAGACTAATTGCCTTAATTAAATATTATATATGACTTAGCAAGGAAAATACCATTAGTTAACTAGAGACTAATAATAGCATTATTACATAAATGTGCTTATATGGTCCTTACTAATCCTCAAAATAACTCTGAGGGATAAGTAATTATTATTCTCATTAAATGATAAAGTAACTGAGATATACTTAGGTTAAGAAATTGCCCAACAGCACACAGGTAGGATAGTAATGGAAATTCAGGATTCAAATACACCAGGCTAAACAGCCCTTATGTTCATTATTTCTGTGTGTGTGTGTGTGTGTGTGTGTGTGTG
>NW_006922231.1:1299885-1307646 GCF_000298275.1 Orycteropus afer afer | reverse complement strand
TTTTTTTTTTTTTTTCCTTTTAGTGAAATGAAAATATCAGCCCTCTTCTACTTCTTCCAATCCTAACTGTGATAAGGTGTTGGAAGTCCATAAAGGTATATTCTGGGGCATTCTGAAACAGGCCAAAACCTGTGAACCTGTCTTCATGAATATCTGAAGCCTTTGTTGTATATCAATCTTTATCTTCCTCATCATTTCAGTCATAACTCCTTGATGTACAATGGTCTATTGTTTGTTCTCTGGGCAGACATTGTGAACATTCTCTCTTATGAACGTCTAATGTGTTTGTGATGAGCAGTAAGGCACTACGCCACCAGAGCTCCCAGTTTTGTTAGATAATAGTAATCAAATGCAAAAGAAGAGTGATTTTGCTTTAATTTTGGCAATGCTATTACATTCCAGAAAGAACATGTTTCACAATTTAATGACATTTTAATTTTCAATATAGGCAGGTTTCTGCTTTTGGAGTTCACAATGAAATATATAAGCACACGTGTGTTCTAAATATCTATGCCTCTAATAAAATCAGTAGTAAAATTATTTCTGCAGTTTAAATGTTCTGGCTAGGTTACAAAAGACAACAGGATTAAGCAATTTAGCAGTAAATATTAAAGAATAAATGCAGCATTTAAGGGATTAAGTTTAATTGCCTATGGCTTCATATAACTCAGTCGTTGGTTAACACAAAGTTAGTATATCCAGGTGGAAAATTAATGACATTCCAGGTTCAATTTTGGGATTAGACACACTATGTTTCTAAATATAGAAAGATCTCTGCAATTTTATCTCCAGCATTTTATCTGTAGCTCAGAGCTTATTAAAGTTATTTCCGTGTGCCTTTTTCTGTTTTGTGCCTACGTCACCTCACCGATTTACGGATTTTATTTATTTATTTATTTTTAAGAAGAAAGAGGTTCTGTAGCGATCATAGACTCTGCTAGGAGTAGGAAGAAGGAATAGAGACTGTGAGGGGGTGTAGGTGGTAGCTGCCGTGTAGCATAGGAGGATAAGAAGGCAGATAATTCATCACTCCCCTCTAATCTCATTCCACCCAAGAAATTTGGAAGAATGCGAAAAAGCAGCAGCCTAGCATTTTTGAAGGGGCGTGGCTTCCCTCCGGGGACTGTCCAATCGAATTCCTTCAGAGGGAGCTATCAGGAGAAGATTGATGAGGGTTGCTAGGAAACAGGAGCGTCTCCCTCCCTCCTGACCCAGAGATGGTTCCGCACAAGCCCTCTCCTGGGGTCTCATACTGTGCAGTTGGGTTGTGTGTGGGGCAGAGCTTTCCAGGCTCGCTCCCTCCCTCTCCGCTCCCGCTCTTCCCTCCTCCTCCAGCGTGCGGTCAGCCGGTAGCACGAGGACCACAGAAGAGTTCTTCCAAGGCCTGCCAGTTACCCCCTGCTCTCCCGCAGGCCAAAAGCTATAAACCAGCTTCAAAGTTAGAGCCGCCGCCCTCCCTGCAGCCCCAGGCCCCTTTGCCCTACTCCTTTGAAATTCATCAACCTTTGCATGCACTGCCTAGGATTTCAAATATAGTGACGTGAAGCAGCCAGCAAAATCTCCTTGGCTTTCCGTATAATAACCCTCCTCTCTCGGTACCCTGGCTCACTGAAGACTCTGCAGATATACCCCTATTTAAAAGAAAAGGAAAGAAGGTGGGAGGGGGAGAGGACAAGGAAGGAGATAAGGGGGTGGAGGAGAAAGAGAGAAGGAAGGAGAGAATGCCAGGAGGGCCGTGCCTGGGCGAGAGTCCCAGTTAGGTGAGAAGGTTGCAGCCTGGCCAAGGTGAAGGAAAGTTGCTTCTGCGCCTGGGAAGTGGGTTTGCTTGCAAAGACGAGAAGGAGGAGGAGGACCCAGCTACCAAGTGTTCCCCTCCCCTCCTCGGAAGACCACTGGGTCTCCCCTTTTCCAAACCTCCTCCCTCTCTTCTCCACCCACCTCTTCTTTTTCCCACTCCCAACTGACTCGGAGGCCTGGATGCTCTGCCACCGGGCAGTGGTCCAGTGCGCAGCTTGGAGGGGGCGGGGGCAGGGGGCACGGTGACAGGAAGCGGCGCGCACAAGTTGGCCATTTAGGGGGCAAAATAAGTTCTCCCTTGGATTTGGAAAGGACAAAGCCCGCAAGCTACCTCTATTGTGTCGGATGAGGAAGACCAACCATGAGCCGGAGCCGGGGTGCAGGCTCAGCAGCCACCGCTGCCACCGCGTTCAGCTCCAGTCCCTGCCAGGAGTTGTCGGTGCGAGGTAAGAGGCGAGGAGGAGGACGTGTCACCTGCAGGGTACCCAGAGAGGGCGCGGAGATTTGGACGCCGCGTGGGGCAGGCGCAGCAGGGAAAGTTGAGGCAGAGCGCCGACCAGTCTTTACAGTTCTGCGGAGGGTAGGGAGAGCGGGGAGCAGGGGCGATGTGGGTCAGCGTGAGTGAGAGCTTGTGTGTGTGCGCACGTTTGTGTCTCTGGCTGGGAGGGTGATGCCAGGGCAGAGATCTGCGGCCGAGGTGCACGAGGTGGAGGGACTAACTAGCGCCCACAGACCCTTAGAGAGATGAGTCTCTTCAGCCAACCGCCTCCAGCTCTGTTCGTTTCTATTCGGGGGGCTCGTTGTCCTTTGTGCACAAAAAAGGGCATATGCAATGACTGGCTGACACACTGGTGGTTTCATGCGGGTGTGGAGGTTGCCAGGTGAGGTTAGCTGCGGTCAGCGGAATCAGGTCTGTGGTGCACGGGATAATCCCTGCTACCAGAGGCGACCAGGGGTTCCACCTCCCGCAAGCACGCTTGGAAAGGAGCCCTACCTCGCTGCGCTGTGCACCTTTTGGCTTCAGTGAAAAACCAAAAAGCCAGACCTGGGAGCATATCTCCTCATCGATCCTGTTCCATTTTCTTATCTGACCGTGAGATAACTCAGAGAGGGCATGAGAACGGTGGTCCAGAAATACACTAGGTAACATATCCAATAAGCTTGTTTCTGAGGGTCTCATTTAGAATTCCTTCTAGTTCCTTCCTTGGGTTAATACACATAGAAGATTCCTTGAAATATAACACTTTTAGGTAGATACCTTGAGGGAGAAATTGCTCCTCCTTTTTGAGTATTTTACAGCATTTTAAATTCTTAAAATAACAAAGCTGTACACTTCCAAAGATCTATGTGTGGTCAAGGGCTCAGCTAATTTATTAATAAAATATTTCTACTGTTATCTTAATGATAATAAATATATTTGGAGCACATATATAGTCATTGATTGGTCTATTCAAAGTTGAGATTAGTATGAATTAAGGACCTCAGAAATATTTTAACACTTAGTGTTTAACTTAGTTTAACACTAAGTGTTAAACTTAAGAGTTTCTTTGCTTGAATTTCTTTGTGTTACCTGCTCTTAGAACTGTTCAGTAGAGCTATATTATGTTTCTTTGGGAAAAAAAAAAAATAAGAATCCACTTGGAGACAAACACTATTCATTTACATAAGTCTAAGTCTACTTCGTTTTATCTAGTCACACATTTTAAGGCTGATATCTGAACTCTGATTTTTTGCATAAGTAAGTTTAATATAAAATTAAACCAAACCAAACACTGCCTTTGAGTCGGTTCTGGCTCATAATGATGCCTCTTTGGGTTTCCCAGACTGTATGTCTAGGGAAGTAGATTGCCCAGTCTTCCTTCCAACGAGTGTCTGGTGGGTTTGAACCACCAGCCTTCTGGTTAGCAGTCAGAGGAGTAATATGGGAGCTCTGGTGGCATAGTGCCTAAGACATTTGACTGCTAACCAGAGGTCATTACATGAAACTTCTAGAATAACACTGTTCCTACAAAAGATGTCTAGGCACTTTTAAATATTAATTAATGATTCTATAGTGCTCGGCACCTTTTTTCCCAAAAACAACCCAATAGAATTTGAATATATTTGGAAGCTGTTGTACACCGAACTTACTAAGTGATGTTTTCCCTTTGATAATGGCAATGTCATATTCGAGGTTTCCCTCACCTGCACATTTAGCTGTCCATCCCTGGGGGGGGGGGTTCTGCTCACTTAGCAGGAGTACAAAGATAGCTTGAAAAGACATGCCCTGAGGCTATTTTGATTTATGTTCAGAGTAATACACATACTCCCTATGGAAAGTGAAGAGATAAAGTCTTGAAACTTTTATTTTCAAAAGTCAACCAATGAAAATTTCAGAATATGTACATTAGTTGGAATAAAGGAAGGACAAATTTTAAGAATACCTTTAGATATTTATAAGACCCCCCCTCCTCAAAAAAATCTACATTCTATCAGATAGATCCTTGCCAATGAAATGTGAAATCAAATCATAGAAAATTATACTAGTGCAAAGAATAGGCTAGATTTTGGGGCTTGGGTAGAGGAGTACATCTCTAATTATTTAAATTGAAAGGTATTTTTCACCTTTCAAGAATATGTGATCAAGAAGTTGAGAAAATGTGTGGAAAGCCATATGAACAGAAAGTACTAGAATTCATGAAAATATATTTTATGATCCACTTGTTTGTGTATGATGATCTTTCATTAAAAGTTATGATTTACACATGAAAAGAAATTATTATAAATCAGATGATCTACCTCACAATTACAAAACATCAAAATCATGATTTCATCTCAGATTTCATGTCACTGCAATTAAAATTGGTAAATGGAATAAATGCAAATATATCATAAAAATTGAATGATCTTTATTTTTATTTAAATTAAATTAATCCTTTTACTGAAAGTACTGGGATAATTGTCTTAAGGTCGTCTGTATCACTTCCCTATTTTGTGGCTGGTGATCAACTGGAACTGTGCAAGGTTGAGGATGGTCTTAGTTTTCAAGTTTTCCAGCAATAATAGTTTAACACCTTCCCTAGGTACCTGAAGGGTGAAGGGTGAAGGGTGAAAACACCCTTAAAAGAGAAGTAGCTCTTCCTTATTTCATGTCAATCTCTTTTTTTTTCCCCCAGTCCTCTAATAGTGATCAGCACAAAATTATGCACGATCTTTTTCCAGGGTCCTCACTACCTCCTGCCAAAATGTATCCCACTGACTTAGGGATGAAATGTTACTGCTTATTTTCTCATGCTCAACATCATCCCAAGAAACCCTTAAATGAAAGCAATGAAAATTAATACCTAATCTCCATTGAAAAACCAGGAGGACAGCATGAGTTTATGAACATTGGAATGTAGCCAGATTTCCAGGGTGAGACTATTTTCTCTAGGAGTTAAAAAGAAAAAGAAAAAGAAAAAAGGAAGTGTACTCATAGTTGCCTTGGTCTATTTCACATTGAGTTTAATATGCATATTAGCCTATTCTGAGGTACTACTAAATACACCAAATCTGCACTAGGTTAATTGCTTGGAATTGCTCCTAATAAATAGAATAAAATGATAGAAGATTATCTATCCAGACTGAACATATAAAATCAATGCAATCATAGCAGTCATTGAGATGGTAGAAACTAATAGGTCATCCTCCTGCTTCCACTTGTAATGTAGGCTTGGTCCCATAGCACACTGTATTTTGGAGTATTTCAGTCCAGTCTGATTTTAAATGGCTCAAGTAATGACTTCTTCCAGTGTTTTTGAAAGACTATTTCACAGTATAATGGTTCTCCCTATTAAGAACTTTGTGATAGTCAGCCTAATTTTCCCCTGGTTCTATTTTATGTTGTTATTTACTCCCTATAAAAACCCCTCTGGATTAGTCCATTCTCTTGCTTGCTTTGAAGTCTTCATCCAAGACTTGTAGAATACAAAGCTTTATACAATTACAGGAGACAGCACAAAGGTGACAGCTCTAGATTCAGACATCTTTGTCAAATATTGAAGATACATCTTTAGGCAATTCGTATGTATGTGTATGGTTATATATGTCTCACAATTTATCTGATTAATGGAAGAGTGAAGAAATTGCCTTCTCTAACATTAATGACCTATGCGTATACTGAGATGATCTCTTCTAAGTTGTATTCTATGTGGATGCACATTTTTGAGACATTTTCATTGCAAATTTGATGGCAACAGAACCCTGTCAACACCCACACTACGTGGGGGAATTCTATGACATGCTAGTCTGATGCTCCATGAAGCTCCAGAAGCTGTTGTCATGTAAATTCCACTATTGAAATGTGAGTAATTTCCATAATTAACAAGATGTGCGAGAAATGCAATAGTGTATGTAGTTTGGATCAGGGCTCCAAACAGGTTTGTTCCTGTTCTATCCCAGCTAATAATACGAATTTCTACCCCAGATATACAGAATCAGAATTTAGAGTTTAACAAGATACCCAAGTGGTTCTTATAGAACCACTTATAGACATAAGTATCACTTGGGGATCTTGTTAAACTGTAGATTCTGATTCAGTATATCTGGGATGGAAATGCAAATTTTCAGCAGGAGATCGAACAGGAATGAACTGGTTACAAGCCCAAGTTTGGATGCATAAGTTAACACAGTATGTTAATTCTGTTAGAATTTTCAGTAGTCCCTTTGTGCTGAAAGAATGCTGAAAGAAACTGTAAAGGTAAATCTGAATTCTTCATTGTGCTTTATCATGAAATGTAAGACCTTAAATAATGCATATATCACTATGCAATGATATTATATTTAGATTTATATGTCAGTATCATATGTGAAGTTTACTTTTAAAATAGAAAAGCCTGAAATAACCATGAGAAAGAAACAGGTTTCCACTTTATTCACTTAAAATCTGGTTCCAAGAGATTCCAAGGCTTCTTTAAGATTTTTAGCAAATATCTGTGGTAGACCCATCATCCTACTCAATTGTTTCTGCAAGTTCCAGGCATTGAGATGCAAGTTCTCCTAGACAGAAAAGGAGTAAATGAAAATCAGGAAATGAGGTCCTAGCTTTCACTTAGCAAGTCCAGAAACATATAGGATGAAAAGTAAGGTGGATCAGCAGCTAAAAACACAGTTTACTACTTCTTTACTGCTTATTAAGCATTAGATGGTATGTAGAAACATTTATGTGGACTAAGTTAAAAAACAGCAGGGAGAAGTGCCATTCTAAAACTGAAAATATCTTTAAGGGAACAAAATTAGACTATATGGAACAAATAATTTTAAAACCACCATTCTCCCTCCTGAAGCCCCAAAGTGTTTTTATAGTGCTATTCATTGCATAGTGGTGAGTACCCTCAAAATGATTTTCCTTAGAAACAAAGAAGAAATCAATTCTCTTGGTAAAGGAAAAATAGGCCATTAACATATGTGTGATTTCTCCCTACAACAGAGAGAATAGTAAGAGTCCATTTGCACACAAAACATATTCTTTCCTCATCAAATGTACAACCTTTTCATGGAACTGGAAACACTGTACACTGTATTTTAAGAACAGGACAAAGAAATCAACTTGAAAACATTCAGATATAATCTATACAAGCATAGAATAAAATCTTGTGTTGGAAAATAAAGCCATACACTGAGAAGGTATCTCCATAGAAAGCCCGTAGTATTTTTGATTTTGAATTCTTTGTTAGAACATGCTTCACTATCATTCTTTGTGTGTGTGTTCACATACAGACACACATACATGCTCCACTTGGCTAAATTCAATTGAAAAAGTATAGATAGCTATCAAATGGCTAGATGTTTTGAGAAACATAATTCAGGATACATAGTTTGAAAAAAAAATTACAATACATAGGTGGTTTGGGAGCTCTGGTAGCATAGTGGCTAAGACACTTGCCTGCTAACCAGACGGCTGGCGGTTCAAATCCACCAGCCACTCCTCGGAAGGAAGGTTGGGCA
>NW_006922231.1:1275598-1299665 GCF_000298275.1 Orycteropus afer afer | reverse complement strand
AACCAGAAGGCTGGCAGTTCAAACCCACCAGCCACTCCTCGGAAGGAAGATGGGGCAATCTACTTCCGTAGTGATACTGCCTCAGAAATCCAAGGGGGGTCGCTAAGAGTCGGGTCCGACTCGATGGCAAATAACAACAACAACAACAATGACCAAAATAGAATTTAGGATATTAAGTATTAAAATACACACAAAGCTTTACAAGCATATGTAAAGTTGAAGGCATTCTAAAGCATTATCTTGCAATTCTAGAGTAGAAGAGAGGTTACCAGAATTCTCAACTGAATGGCAGTTCTTTCATTTAACAAATATATTCAGATTTAAATATATTACATAAATATAGTAGCCTGATACTTTTATGTGGAAGACACTGTATTGCATGCTATGAGGTGACAAAACTAATGATATGTCATACTAAAAGATTAAGACTATTGACCAATTGCCATATGCTTAGTAGTCTGCTTATACATTACATAGAATCGCTTATTTAATACTCATAAGAACTCTATGAGGTCAATACTATCATTTCCATTTTACAAAGAAGGAAATGAAGCCCAGGAAGATCAAATAACTTCCTTCCTCAAGTTCAGACAGCTCACAAGCCTGGAATTCAAAACTTATTTCTCATTCCAAGGCCTGCTAGTGTTTACGCAAAAAAACAGGCAAACAAACAAAAACATAAAACATGGCATATGGCATCAGACAGATATGAAGAAAGTTTGCATTTCTGAAAAAAGAAAACAGTTTTTTCCACTGAGGCAATTAGGTTAAATTTTGTGAAAATATCTAAACCAGGCTTCATACCTTTTGTGAATTCCACATAGAAGGTGATAAAGAAGGAATAATGTCCAGTGAAACAAAACCTAGAATAGAGTTCCACACCCTCAGCCTCCTCCTCCCCTAGATGCACAGTTTCTTCTGAGGAATAAAGAATGCAAGTTGGCAAATTAAACACAAGAATTCTTAGAGTTAACTAGAACTAAGGACACAAATCGAGAAACAAAGAAGTTTACAGAGATGATAGATTTATTTGTGAGCTAAGAAATAAACACCAGGTGTGAAAATGTGGGGGAAATATGCTTCCTGGAGCCTGATTTGGAAGAACCTCACAACGTGAAAAAAATATAGTCTCTCAAACAGCCAGTCATGGAAGTGAGTAACGTTTTTGTTTATTATGGCTAAAATGATGATGCTTCCATTTTCTTACTACCTAACTACTTTCCACCAGGAAAATGAACTGGTAAAAATATTTTATAGATGAGTACAATTTTGAAGTTTATTTACCCAAAGTAGGAATAAGTTATCTTTAAGACGAAACTCTCAGCATTTTACTCACAAGGGCATTAATTTATAATATACATACCAGCATGAAACAGGATGGACACAAAGACTCCTTACTTTAAACGCACTAAGAACAAGGTCCGACTCACCGGCACGTAACAACAACAACAAGAGAAGTGAAGTGAGCTGTTGGTGAGTCCAAAATCTTAGTCAGTAAGGCTGTTCTGGGAAAACCCACATCCCTTGATGCCCTGATCTGGATGTTTTCCCATAGCAGGAGACCTGCTGTCTTGAATGCATGAATTTATACTTCTTTTCACACAACTAAAGAGCCGAAATATGACTCTTTACTCAAGCAGCTTTCTCTGATTTGTGACTTGTGCTGGAATGCTTCATGTACATAAAAAAAATGGAACAGATATTACAGATTTGTCCCTCCATCTGGTGGAGGCTGATTTTTTTTAATTATTGTTAATAATACATAGATTATTAATAATATTTGGTATTTTGCTTAACAGTTTCAATGCACCATGTGTTGGTGAACACAACATAATGGAAACTCCTTTCACAAAATATGTCAAAATACATGGCAATTTGGAAGACTGCACTGTAAGGTCAGAAACAGAAGGAATCTGTGCCTGCTTCGTGGAGAAAATGAGATCTGGAGAATGTAATTAACTGTTTCTATTTAAGGTCCCCTTTTTTTTCCCTAAAAAAGCAAGGACCATGCTATATGCTGATGCATTTATCCCAGTGATTTCTGTCAAGTCCAGATACTTGGCGACCAGCCCATGCCTCACTTCAGAATTGAAGAGTCAAGACATGGGACTTAGATCATTAACATATTTCCTCTATAGACTTTGTTCAAGGCCTCTCCTTGTGAAAAATATTTTGAAAAATGCCAAAAGCCATACTTCCCAAAAAGATTTAAAAAAAAAAAAACCTCTTGTAGTGCCTGCCTTCCTTGATGCCTTAAATTCTCCAAATTTAACTAAGGTATTTCATCCAGGAAGTTCAAATGGTCATACTTTTCTAGGTCAATGTGTAGTAAATTAAATCTCCAACACACCTCTGAATTTACAGCTTCATTTTTCAGGAAAAGTTAGTGTCATCCAGTTGGGTGGAGAGTAGGCAGATAACATTTGTGCATGCTTCATGATTTTCCTAAGACAAGCCCTTCCTTGACTGATTTCCTGAACACTCATGACACAATAACTTGAAAGGAAATAGATTTTTGCTTATAGTTATTGGGCAAATAAAGCACTGGTAGAAAATTATTGGATATATCGAGTGCTTGATTACCCTCGTCACTTTTCCTTATAAGATGCTAAATTGGTTAGGATCTTACCAGATGATGTGAGTATGGACTCGGGTTGTTTAGCAATATTCTTAGATGAAAGAAGTTAGAATGCCTGAAATAGAGAAGAGATTGAGGGACAGAATCAGAGTAGTCCCCTCTTGCCTTTCCTTTCCACCCTAAAACCTATTGTCAATCATCTGCTTATCTCTGCAGTAACAGTGTTTGTCAAATTATGTACCCAGAAGATCCTGTATCATAGGCACTTTGAAGTTTACATAAAATGCAAAATATTGGCACAGATGTGCTCCCTGACTAATTGAAACAAAATCACTTTAGACTGAAATTCAGGAATCCACATATTAAAATAAGCCTCCAGATTATTCTTATACACGCTCACATTTGAGAACCAATATATATAGAATAATAGTCACACAGAAAAAAATTTGGTGAATTGCTTATAGAGAATTATTTTCCACAAGTCTGCTCTAATTGGATTAACTGGTTGTCTAAAACATATTTGTAAGAAGAGTGGTTATAAATACATAAATAAACTCAACTAATAAAGCATAGTTTCCATGAGTTGTGTGAATAGATTCATTTTCTGGAAAGGTCATATTGTATTTATGGAAAGAAAATTTTTTTCTATTACCTATAATGAACTCTAGTAAGATACACAAACATATGCAATACATATCATTTAGATATTCTTATCAGGAAACAGTCTCATTTTGAGCTCTTTATCCTATATTTTATAATTGTGATATTCAGATATTAGAAAGAGAATTTATTGGTGTTTGAAGAATGTCATTAATGAAAATATTATCCCTACTTCCAAGAATAGACACCATTCTAGATGTGGAGAACTGTACACTTAAAACGCAAACTCTATTTTTAGACTGTATTCCTGTGAGCTAGGTTATATGGGAAAACATTATTTTGTCACAATTCTTCACTCCACCCTCTGGATTTGCAGAGTGGGGGGCACAAAACCCCACCCTCATTTGGCGACTGCTTATACATTTTCCACTTTCACTCCATCTATTTCCCACTTCTACTCCATTCCAGTGAATGATTACTTGGCTGAAGCTGGCAATCCATATAGCTACTGCCTAAGACACTTTCTTAAACAGCACTCTAGCTACATGAGAAAAATGCTGGAGAGGGAATGAGAGACAACAGGGTCAGGGAATGGCTGGCTTAAGGTGGGCCACCAGATTTACCTCCTAGGAGATCAGTATAGCTTCTTTACCTTCACTTGTATTTCCACACTTAATAACCAACTTCAAGAAGAAAAAACCCACTGCTGTGGAGTCAATTCCAATTCATAGCAACTCTTTAGGACAGAGTAGAACTGCTCCATAATGTTTTCAAGACTGTAAATCTTTACAGAAGCAGACTGCCTCATCTTTCTTCCCCAGACTGCCTGGTTAGCACCTCCAATCTTTTGGTTAGCAGCTGAATGCTTTAAGCAGTACACCACCAGAGCTCCTCCATGAAGAGAAAAGCAACAACAACCACCAACAACAAAATGTAGACATCTATTCCCAAAAATATTTTTTAAATGTCTGAATTTTTAAAATTTGCTCTGTCACAGACACACAAAAAAAATGTTACTATATTTAAAGTTACACTTTCTCCAGCAGTCTGGCTTTCTTAACCAGTATGATGGTTACAGTGATTAGATCTGATGATGGCATTTCCACTGGACTTTCCAACTGACACAGAAGTCCCAGTATACCTAAAGCTAAAAACCCATCACCACCCCAATCAGTTCCTTCCTTCTTGCTTCTAGTTTCTAGGAAAGATACCATCATTTCTTTGACAGTAGTTCAAAACTGTGGAATTACCCAGGACATGTCCCTTTTGTTTGGTCTTCAAGTGAATCCTCTTTCTTAACACATAGCCAACTATGTCTTTGATTCTCTCTACCCACTGCCAAAACCCTATCCCAAATTATTATCACTTTCCTCTCAATTTTCTTTAGAAGTTTATGTCTACCAATCTTTCCCTCTTTATTCACTTATTTATTCCCTAGATATTTAATGAGTGTCTAAGAAGCTCTGGTGGCTCAGTGCCTAAAGCACCAGACTGTTAACCAGAAGGTTGGTGGTTCAAACACACCTGTCACTCCTTGGAAGGAAGACTGGACAATCTACTTCTGTAAAGATTTATAGCCTCAGAAACCCAATGGGGGTCACCATGAGTCATACTTGACCCAATGGCAGTGGGTTTGGTTTTGGTTTTTGGTTTGTTCTATCTCCAAAAGAGCCTGGGTGGCACAGCGATTAAGCACTGGGCTGCTAATCAAAAGGTCAACAGTTTGAACCACCCTGAAAAGAAATATGTGGCAGTCTGCTTCCATAAATATTAAAAAAAAAAAAAAAACTCACTGCTATGGAGTCAATTGCTACTCATAGTGACCCCTCCTTGGGTTTCTCACTACAAAAGTAGATTACCCCATCTTCCTTCTGAGGAGTGGCTGGTGGGTTTGAACCACTAGCCTTCTGATTAGCAGTCAAATGCCTTAGGCACTGTGACACCAGAGCTCCCCCATAAAAATTACAGAAACCTTATGGGGGTGAGTTGTACTCTGTTCTATAGGGTCACTAGGAGTCAGACTGGACAACAACAAATTTTTCTTTTTTTTCCTCTGGAGTCGCTGGGTGATGCAAATGGTAAAGCGCTTGACTAGTAACCAGAAGGCTGGCCATTCAAAACCAACTAGAGGCACCTTGGAAGAAAAGCCTGGTGATCTGCTTCGGAAAGATCACAGCCTTGAAAACTCTAAGTAGCACAGTTCTCCTCTGCAACGTGTGGGGTTGCATCAGGTGAGATCAACCCAGTGGCAACTGCTTTGATTTGGATTTTACTATGTCTCCAGACGTTGTTCTAGGGAGATTATAACAGTAACAATCAATCAGCAAGTTAAATAATGAGACTCAAGAGATAGACAGGAGAACTAAGGTGCTATGGAGAAAATACAATGATGAGGTATAAAAATGAAAAACTGGAGAATGCACATCTCTACTGGATTAATCTTGATTTATAACTAACTTTTCCATTTCATTCCCAGGTTTAAAGCAGTAAATGGAAACTCATAACTTAAAAATGAAGTTTGAATTTTCTAGTTTGGCCATCAAGGCCTTTTACAGTCAGTCCCCCCAGTGGATCTTTCTAAACTTTTGTCCTCAATACAAACCTCTATTCTACCCAAACTTTCTGTCTGTGCCCAAATAGACCTTGAGCAACTTTGTAATCATAATCTCATTTAGAATACACTTTCCTCCTCTTTTTTCCAAACTTGTATTTTAAGGCCACTTTCAAAGTTCTACCTCACTTAACTCCACACTAATGATGCTTTCATCTGTCCTAGCAAAAGAGTTTTTATATACAGAGTTCATGAGGCCTTCACCATATATAGGCTTGAATAGTGAAATACTGTTTGTGTAGTAGTAATGGGTATGTGGAACAATAACTTGTAGACTAAAATGAGAAGGCAAATTTCATTTCTCACTGTTTGCATTCAGTAAAATATATTACACACTTATTCAATAAGACAATAAACCTCATGGTCATTTTAAATTGCAAACATTCTCCATTCAAAAATTAGTATGTCTGGGCCATTGTAGTAATAAAAATTTTGAACTTTAAAGGTTAATTTTCTCTCCATGCCCAGAAAGATCCTAGTTCAGGTTGGAAGCTAAAAAAGGAAGTTTGAATGCTCCTAAGATTTTCTTCCATACTTCCTTACTAACTCATTTTATGGCTCCTCCAAAGTCAGGGGTGGAGGATGGGCATAGGCAAGAGAGTTGGGAGAAACAAGAAGCTCTTACTTGGTTTGTACTGTTGTTTCCCGGTTTCATAATCTATGGGTCCCTGATTTTTCTTAAAGCTGACTCCCTCTTTCATAGGGTGTATGTTTTTGTGTGTGTTTAAACTTCTTACTCCATTGCTGGGGGTCTTTCACCCCAAATTTCCCTGACACAGCTCCTCCTTTGTTTGCCCATACCTCCTCAGCTCCTGCTCTGAAAAGTGGCCATTCTACATACTTACTTTTGGGGTTCCATTGCCCTTCTAGTCCTTTCCATTAGGTTTGTTCCATTTCACTCATTGCCCACTTTTGGTTCATAAATTGTTATAGGAGAAATCCGAGGTGTGTGGACCAGTCCCAATACAAAAACATCTCTTGCTTGCTGCTCTGCTGCCAAAGCATCTACACACTTGACCTTTGTCTCGTCCTCTATATTTTCCAGCCTGCAGTCATAGCTCGCCCGTAGTGTGATACTATGTACTTTGGTGCACATAATCATTTCCTGATGATCCTTCTACCTTTACATAGTGACCCCATAGAGTCATTATGAGTCAGAATCGACTCGACAACAATGAGTTTGGGTTTTGTTTTGGAATGCTTACATACTCAGATCATAAGACATAATAAAATGTAGTACATTCTTATGCTTAGATATCCATATCCTATTTAGCTGTGAAAACCAGGATTTAACAAAATGCCTAGGAACCAGTCAATACTAATAAATGCTTATTGAATGTATGACTATAATATACATTCTAAGTAAACATATATGAGTATATGTGCATATATGCATATATATATATATATGTGTGTGTGTGTGTATACATATATATATGGTTGGGCGATCTACTTCCGTAGTGGTACCACCTCGGAAACCCAAGGAGGGGTCTATATGAGTCAGGACCAACTCGATAGCACATAACAACAACAACAACATATAAAAACTTACAGAAATCAAAGCCTATGAAATTGTTTAAGATGTGGGTAGAATATCTAACTGTCTCCCTGACTAGAATTAATTCCCAAAAGACAAAGATCTTTTCATCAGAGTCAATAATAATGTATAGAAAACACAATGATACTTAATACATATTTAATGAATAAAGGAATCTTATATTAAGTTTTATATTTACTCAGTTTCCATGATGAAACACTGACTCTAATTTCTCCCCTTTACTTATTACACTTTAAAATGAGAATTATTGTTACATTCTTCATTTTCACTCATAAATTATCTCATTTTCCTAAAGATAGTTTAAACCTCAAAATAACTCCACATAAAAATTTTAAAATTTGGCATGAAAGTGATATAAATTCAATTAAATAAATCCTTATTGATGACTGTTACTTTCAAGGTACTGAGGAGGGTATAGAAAAGAATAAGGCCCTATGTACTGAGAATTTACAGTCTTCTGGGACAAATTACAATAACAGGAAAACTCAGCAGCTCAACTGTGAGTGAATAACAACACTTCTTATTACTTCTGTTTTGGACCCTGAAAAATGGGTAAGACTTCAGGAAAATAGAGTAAGGCACTCCAGATCTAAACAAAGGTAGAGAGAGTATGTGTGGGATTTGTTTAAAAAACAACATGTGATCTGGCTTAATTTAAAGTGGGGTGTATGGGGGGGTTGGTTGGAAGGTAAAGCTATATGAGCAGATGGAATAACTACTAGCATTTATCCTGGAAGCAGAGAGGAATCTCTGAAGGCATTTGAACAAAGGACTCTAAAAGCACAAGGAGAAGATAAATAAGAGGAAATAAAGGTTTGTGCAGCAGGGAGATGAGTTGGCAGGTTATGGCAACAGGCCAGGTGAGAGGTAATGATGACCTAAACTAGGGCAGTGGCAATGGGAATAGAACACATGGAATGAATCTCACAGACATAAAGATGAATTGTGCCTAGTAGGTAGGAATTAGCTGTTGGATGAAAAACAACAGCCAAAGCAATTAACCTAATCATTTTCCTTCTTCTACAATAGAAAAAGGCATGCTATATAAAATCCTTTGTTGAACAAATGGTAAAGGATTTTTTTTCCCCTCCAAAGGCCATTTTTCAGGGGCTTAAGTCAATGGAAAATATAACAATCAAAATACTATTTGAACCTGACTTAGAAATGAAATCAATGTTTTTCATGTTGTTATGATTTGGTAGACAGTAGGTTAAACCATCATCTCTCACCAGAGCTCTTCAAGATCCACCTATTGGCCTCCTTGACTCTTATTTTATCCCTAGAAATTCCTCTACCATTCTATTCCCAGAATTACCTTACAAAAATACAAATCTGAATGTATTACTCTCTGCTAAAATTCTCCAAAGGTTTTCCATTTCTTTTGAGATCACTGAAAGATGGTTTACTGAGCCCATTGGGATCTGCCTATGTTATTAGCTTTGTGGATCGATCTTTTCCTTTCATGCTTCTTGTTCCACTCAAATTTAACAGCTTATGCACCTTGCCCTCTCCCTTTCCATAGGCTGTGTGCCTTCTCAAAGCATTTGCTTACTCCAAACCACCTCCCTCCAAACCACTGCCACATAAAACCTTTCTTGAGGTTCTCCCTGCTATGTACTCCCCAAGATCACTGTACTTCCCTTCATCACACTTTATAACAATTGCTTGCCTCCTCTCTCTTATCTATAAGTTCTAAAAAAGACAGGGAACATGCCTGCCTGTTCAAAGCAATGACCTTATTACCCAATAGAGTGAATAGCACGTAGTATTTATTGAATAAATGGTGTAGCAGTTAATTAAACCACTCTGGGGCTCATTTTCCTCATTTTAAAATTAGAATATTCACTAAATTTTCTTTTAGCCATATAATTGTATATGTAAACTTTGTCAGGCAAGAAAATGGAATTTATCATCCCCAGTCAAAATCAGTATACTGTTATATTAAAAAAAAAAAAAAATCATCAGGCCCTATTGCTAAATTTAAGCTTAAATTGATGTCTAAATGGTAAAATCATTAATAAAAATGTTGGCATGTATTTCATTATCCCTCAACCTGTCCTTATTCTGCAAATATACCACCTTTTCACTTCACCTTAACTAGAAAAATAATGAGAAAAACAGAAAGTTGAGGAAAATCTTGAAAAAATCTGCTTATAGGAAGGCCCAACATCCATAGCACTCCCATAAATGGAAACATTTCAGAAATTTTCATGGAAGAGGATTCCTAAATCTGATTTGTTAATAGTAATTCCCACCAATACCAGTTAATAGCATCCCAAGTTGTTCTGTTTAGTGCATGAAATTCTCTCACAATACTTCTCAAAATGAAGTAAGTGTGGTTCATACACATATTCTGTACAGAATCTTAGGAGACTGAGAAGGATATAATGAACAATAATAACCTCTGTTGAGTGCTTACTATATACCAGGCAGTTTTATTTCCTTTATCCACATTAACTTATTTAATACATTCAATAGCCCTATGAAGTGGATACTGTTATCCCTATTTTACAGTGAAGAAAACTGAGGCACAAGTACAAGGTTACATAGGAAGGGTATACTGTAATTTCAACCTGGTACTTTGGCTCCAGAGCTTGTGAATTTAAACAGTTGACTATACTGCCTGTCTTGTGAAATCACCCCAAAACTTATAGGATCGAATATGCAAAAAAAATCATTGGGATGTCTTTTGGAATTTAAATTGAAAATAACTTAAAATCTAATAACAACCTGAACTCTTTTATGAAAATAAAAATCAGTAGTATTGCGAAATATTGGCTTAATTTGCTAATATTGTTTACTGAGCAGAATATATTTATGTTTTTTTTTTCTTTTCACCTGAAGTCCTCCAATTCCAATGGCTTGAGAGTCAGCTGCAGCTAAAAGAATCATATGCTAATACCTTATTTCTTTGCAACCAATTTGTTTTTTGATCTCCAAAATTTGTCTATTGCTTGAAAAGGCACGACAACCATGTTTTTAATCTTTATATTTAAAGAAGAGACAGAAATAATTTAAAGGAGGAAAAAGAAAAAATCACTTTCCTTATTTCCTGGAAAAGAAGAAGAAAAGATAGCATCAGATTCTTGTGTAAAATAAAAACAATTAATACCTTGGTGACAACAGTGGTCAGGAAAAGAAACTGTCCTACTTTATTTATTCCTTTTCCTGTCCATCCAGCCATCAGAACAGGTACATTTTCATGTATCTAATCCTTGAATTGATTTATTAAGCTAGGTTTACAAGTTAAAAAGGAAAAGGCCCTAAGAAGATAATTATAGGAATACAAATCAGGAGAGACAACTTTGAAAGAATAGTAATTTTGCTTCTTGAAACTGACCTTAAATCCCTAGGAGGAGAACAGAACAGCTTAATGCAACCTTTCTCTCAATTCAGAAGTGATCGTGAATTAATTGTGCAGTTTAACTGAACTTTGCTTTTCCTTGTATCCTAGGAGAAGATCTCTGACAGACTGGGAATTTTCACTTGTTAGTAATGTAAACTCAATATCTAGAGATCATTCTTTACACCACATGGGCTTATTGGAAACTCCTAATTCCCAAAACAAACAAAGAGGAAAAGGTGAACAAAATAATCCACCGGCAAAAAGAAAATAGAAAGTTTTAAGAATCTTTATTGTGACGATTTGTTTTAAATAATCCCTAAAACAAATCTTTGGTGACATCAGAAGTCTGACTGGAAAATGGAAACTCGCTCATTAACGAAGGATGAGTGAGGCTTGTGGTATACAAGCCTTCACCAGTTGCTTTGACTGTAAAAGCACTTCATAAAAATTGTATCTGTCTTTGTGTATCACCTCATCTATGCAGTTCTAGCAAACAGAAGATTTGAGCATTCCTTGATAAACTGCAATACTGTTGAATATTAGTTTTGATAGCAAGATTTAAAGCATTTCAATTCTGCATTATTCAAATTGGACATTTCCACACGTGTATATGCCATTTCAGTTAGCTAGTTAATATTGACTTTATGATATTGACTCTATAGCTTCCTTAGCTCAATCATGCAATTTTTATTTTTCTATTCTATAGATGTTAATTGGGCACTATATTGAGTTAGGCATGTTGTTGTTGTTGTTATGTGCCGTCAAGTCGGCCCTGATTCATAGCGACCCCTCCTTGGGTTTCTGAGGCGGTATCACTACAGAAGTAGATTGCCCAACCTTGAGTTAGGCATAGTAAGGAAAAAAAAAAAAAGTCGCTGACCTCAAAGATCTTTATTTCCAGTCATAAACCCTGTGTTTTTAAGATTAGAAAGAGAAGTATATGTGACATCATGCTCCTTCATCTAGTATTTCAGGCAGAAAATAGTCAATAGAGTCTGCAGGATAATCTATTAGCTTCTTTGGGATTCCCTGAAGCAATGGATAGAGGCCTGAGCATCCCCTACACCAACAAACTACTTCTCCTTTTTTATTATTAATTAAACTTTAAAAAAAATAAAAAAGTTAATTCCAACTCATGGCAGCCCCGTGTGTGTCACAATAGAACTGTGTTTTATTGAGTTTCAATGGCTGATTTTTTGGATGTAGATCACCATGGCTTTCTTATGAAATGCCACTTGGTGGACTTGAACCTCCCACCTTTCTGTTAGCAGTTAAGCACATTAACTCTTTTGCACCATGCAGGAACTCATTCTTAGTAACTAAAACCAAAAGAACCAAACTCACTACCATGGAGTCGATTCGGACTCGTAGCGACCCCTATTGGGTTTCCAAGGCTGTAAATCTTTATGGAAGTAGATTGCCCACCCTTCCTTCCACAGAGTGGCTGGTGGGTTTGAACCACCAACCTTCTGGTTAGTAGTCTAATGCCTTAGGTACTACACCACCTAGATTTACTTAATACTTTCAAAAAGAAAAAACATGATGCAATGTAAGAACACTGCAATAGTGACTGCTGAAGAAACAGTACAAGGAGTTGAATCCTCAATATCTCAATATATGTAAAAATATCTGTTTAATTAACTTAATCTGTTTTGGCACATTTGAGTGGTGTAAGAAGTGAATGTGCTCGACTGCTTACCAAAAGGTCAGAAGTTCAAGTCTGCCTACCTAATTCTGAAAAATCAGCCCCTGAACACCCTAATGGAGTACTGTGCTACCCTGACACATATGGGGTCCATGTGGACTTGACGGCATCTGGCAAGCTGTTCTTCCAAGGAATCTTGACTAAGCATCTTTTGTATGTGTCAGATCCCATAGGAGATGCAGGGGATCTGCAGATTCCGCTTCAAGTAGCTCATAGTCCTGCCATACAGTACTTAGGGAGACCAAATCGTTGGTGGAGTGTTAAACTTATTAATGATCATGTCCTCAAATATTTTAGAAATCCACAAGGAATCCATTGTGATTTAGAATCAGAGAATTATATTTTCTAATGTTATTTTCCTGAGGATAGAAGGAATTTAGAGTAATTATACAGGCAAAGTATTCTTGAACAATTGCAAAGAAAAGTCTGAACCAAATGACATAAGAAAATTAGATTTGGCCAACTTGAATTCTACAGAATAAAAAACATTTTTTGCTGCTAATGTTAGTCTGAAATTAATTTCAAGATGTGCTGTTTAAGTGATCTATCAAAAATCATTAAACTAATCAATAAGTCAACCAAGGCTGGAAACCACCATCAGCTAATAAATTGATTTTACTATCTATTGTAATTTCTCAGTCAAGCTTATAAACACTTTTCTTTCATAGCTTAATGTTTCTAAAATTGAGATGTAATTCAATTTGTGTGCACATTTTATGTAACAGTATATATTTTTCTAAATAGCTATTCTTATGTTCATGATTAATCTTATAATCAATGGAATCTAAGTTAAGGAAATATACTACCCATAAGCCACACTAACTGCCTATTGTATGTACTATATGTTCCAAAAATAACTGCAAATATCTAAACCAAATTTGATTTTAAGTGTTTTCTATTATGCTATAAATAGAATGACAAGATTACCTTTTTTATGTTTTCAAAATCCTAGCCAATTCAAATACCACCTCATTACCAAGCATTAGAAGTGATTTCTGCAATACCTACATTATTCTTCCTTGAAAATAACAACCGTGTCTTACTAATCTCTATAAGTTTCTTCCATAAGCCACATCCTAGTAATTTCAGTATCCCTGGAGTACAGAATAGTGCCTTTAAAAACAGTAAATGTCTGTTAAGTGAATAAATAAAATAATAGAGGAATGAAGACCTTGGGCACAAGGAATTCTCAATATATATTTGTTGAATTACAATGGGCTGCTTATGTGGACTAGCAGGGTATTTTGCCATAATTTAGTAATAAAGTTTTAGCATCTTTCTCTGGTGTTTGTCTTTGTACAACTTAGAGGGAGTTAATAAATGTTCATGATAAAAAAAAATTATTTTAATATTTGACTTCATGTAAGATCTGTGCATTTAAGAGTCTTGGTAGGTCAGTCTTTGGCCCAAACATTTCTCCCACATAGCCAAATACTTTTATGACAATGTCTGTTAGAAAATGTCTCCTTAGTAATTAACTCATATTTTAAAGGTGATTTTATTAAGATATAAACTTCACGTGAAATACAAACATCTCCAATGAATATTTTCTAAAAAATTCTAGTATATTATTTTTACATGTATCCTTAGTATCAGCATACATGTCCCTCAGTATCGGTGAGATAAACATAGTAATGTGTCTCTCAAGTGACCTTACCCGTTCAGACTTCATGTTGTAGTTTCTCATTTCTGTTACAGTTTTTGCCCTGATAGATTAAGTCAGCATATTATAATTCAAAAGCTGCTCAGATTTGGGACTAGTGTAAAAAGTATGTTTTAATGTAATTAATGAAGGTGAAACTTTTTTTTCCCCCAAAGCTCAAAAATCTTGAACTAGAATTCAAGGGATGAAGGACTTTTAACTAGACTTTAAAATGTATTCATCAGCTATTTATTATCTAGTAGCAGAAACCATTTGGAAGAATAGAGGTTCTCAGACCAAGCCCTGTTGTTGTTGTTGTGTGCCGTTGAGTCTGCCCCGACTCACAGCGACCCCTCCTTGGGTTTCCAAGGCAGTATCACTACGGAAGTAGGATTGCCCAACCTTCCTTCCGAGGAGTGGCTGGTGGGTTTGAACCGCCAGCCTTCTGGTTAGCAGTCAAGTGCTTTAGCCACTATGCTACCAGAGCTCCTAGACCAAGCCCTGGGGTACTGGTAATTATAGGTAACACAAAAAGAAACAATAAAAGATCCAAATAAGTAGTGATCATTGAGGTAAGAGGCAAGCTAAGATAGAGTTACATTATGAAAACAAAGACAAGAGAGTTTTTCCAGAAGAAGGAAATAGCAAATGGTATGGTTGTTTCTGAGAGAGCAAGTTATCTGAGAACAAAAAATTGCTGGAATCTATGTGTTGAGTATCTTGAAAGACATTCGAAGTTACCCTGGTGTAGGAAAATAGACAATATTTTGGAGGGGGACTGAGTTAAAAACTGGATTTGAGGAAACAGAGACAATGATTAGGAGCTCCTGTTTTGTGTAGTTTTGTGTTAAATGTGGCCAAGGAAATGGAATTGTAACTGGAGGGAAAATAGTTCAAAAGAGAATCCATAAATGTTTCTTAAATTCAACTGAATTATATGCCTTGCTCTAGTAGCACTATGCCTAAGGCACTTGACTGCTAACCAGAAGGCTGGAGGCTCAAACCCACCAGCCACTCCTCAGAAGGAAGGTTGGGCAATCTACTTCTGTAGTGATACTGCCTCAGAAACCCAAGGAGAGGTCACTATGAGTCGGGTCTGACTCTATGGCATAACAGCAACAGTGCTTTCTTGCAGATGAGAGGGAAGAAGTAGTGTGGGAGACTTATAGACTTTATTAAGAATTTTATTTGTAAGATTTTGGGCTTAGAATAATAGTAAACCATTAAAGTTCCTATGCATGTGGAGCTCACTAGTGAGAGAGGCAGAGATTAGTCAAATATCTTAAAGAACTGTAAAATTGTAATTGAAATACATATGCTAAAATAAGAAACATACGATGCTGCAGGAACATATAGAGGGCTTAACAGTACAGAAGTCAGGATTCCATAAAAAAAAAAAAACTGAGGTAACAATTGAAGAATGAATATGAGTTAACTTAAGTGATGAGGGGAGGAAATCAAGTTATATTCAGTGGGATAAACAGGAGCATACATCCTGCAGAAGCAGAGAGCATATATCCTGGCACCTACCCACCAGCCACTCCTCAGAAGGAAGGTTGGGCAATCTACTTCCGTAGTGATACTGCCTCGGAAACCAAGGAGGGGTCGCTATGAGTCGGGGCCAACTCCACAGCACATAACAACGACAACAACAACATGATAAACTAAAAGCTCAGTGGAGCTGGAACACTGAGAAAAGTGGGAAATGTTGTGTATGTTGGGGATTGTCCTTATCCTAAGCATTATGGGAGGTCATTCAAGTGCTCAAAGTAGGAGTGGTGGCATTAATTCATTTATTTCCCCCCAAAAAAACCCTGTCAATAGACTGTGAAGAATGGATGGGAGGTCAGAATAGATCCAGGTGGACTGGTTATAGAATTATTGTAGCATACAGAAGATGGTGCTTTGGTAAAATTGGCAGATGTTCAAAAGATGAAAAATAGATGCCTTAAAGGAATTTTTAGACTTAAAAATTGACAGAACTTGCTAATATATGAGTTATGGTTATGAGGTAGTATCTTGAGGCTTACATGGCTGTTCAGGACACACACAATATCAAGCAATCAATCAGTAAGAATTTACTGAGTGCCTACTCTGGCAATAATACATCACTCCTCTCATGGAAAACTCAAATTATTTATGCATTAGAAGTAGAGATCAGATTCTAGGCATTGTTTACCTCAATTGTTTTTGACACATTAAAAAGAAGCAAGCCATTGTTGATGAATATCCATTGTATCCTAATGATTTTGCAACAAAGAGTGCATTCAGATGCTGCACTGGGTTCATCCAAAAGAGATGACAAAATCATCTCTACCCAGTACAGCCTGCACAATGCTGGCACAAGCAGATGAAATGTGCAGTTAGCTGTAGAGGTGACTCAACAAAACAACCACAAGATTCAACTACCCACTCACTACCCTCCTGAAACATGTGTGCTCTGACAATCTCACTGCCTCAAGTTGGAGCGACCCCTTCTTGGGTTTCCGAGGTGATATCGCTACAGAAGTAGATTGGCCAATCTTCCTTCTGAGGAGTGGCTGAGGGGTTTCAACCGTGCTAGTAAATCCAAATTCACACATACTAATTTTAATCTAAATTGAACCTCCTAGAAACAAAGGGCAGTGGCAATCTTAGTTTTGGAGAGGCCTGGCAAGCATCAATCAAACATCAATGAGAGAGAGAGCTATAAAAATTTTATAAAGATGAGCTTTCTTCTATTCTTTCTCTAATCTCTTTTCTTCTTTCTCTATCTGGGAAAGATAGTTAAAACTTCAAAAATATTCTAATGCAAATCTTTCAAGAGTTTTATTCTCAGAATCCCTATTGATTGTGGTAGAAGGGAAAGTCTGCCTAGATAGACACATTTTTGATTAGTCAAACTATTTTCTCATGTATGAGGAAATCTGTTCTTTAGTTCTGTTTCCTTCCATTGTTACTAGACTGAATATATTTGAGAAAGAAAACATAGATGAGCATCACATTTGTTGCTGGAAGAATATGATAAGAATCCCAATTCTATCACTTATAAGCTGCACTTTGAAATTTTATTAAGTTTCTCCAAGTCTCAAAAAACTATCTAATCATAGCATTTTACAAATCAAGGAAGATAATATATAAAAATACCTAGTAGGATCTGTGGAAGCTCTGGTAGCATAGTGCCTAAGACACTTGACTGCTGACCAGAAGGCTGGTGGTTCAAACCCACCAGTCACTCCTTAGAAGGAAGATTGAGCAATCTACTTCTGTAGCGATATCACCTCAGAAACCCAAGGAGGGGTCGCTATGAGTCAGGTCCGACTTGATGGAACATAACAATTACAACAATAGGATCTGGCACTTAGTAGGTACTCATTAAATGTTAACTGAATAGAAAACAAATGGAACCGAGTCTGCATCTAGACTAATGTCATATAGACATAAATTTCCTATTCTCCCCTCCAATAATAATAATGCCCCATCACCAAGGTACACTAATTCAATTTTTTTAATGAAATTTTTTACATATCTTTATGAAATTTTCTTTATAGATCCCACTATGAATTTTACAGTCTTCTCTATATACTACCTATTATATTTTTTATGTCTGTTGTATAGCAACATCATGCAGTCAGCTTAAGTAAAAGGAAAAGAGGTTTACTGGGGGATAGAGAGGTCTGGACCAGGAAGACATCCACATTTACAGAGTGAAGATGACTGCTCCTCTGGACAGTGAGGAAGAAAACATATTTGTATAGTTGGAGCAGGTACTAAAAGTTACAAAATCATGATTGGCTGAAAGACAATCAGAGGAGTCAAAGGAAGGATATCTAAAAGTGAGAATTTAGCAGAGATAGGTGCGTAACACGTAAGTGGGGTTACATAATTGGTTAAGGGTACATAATTGCAAGCACACGTGCTCTTCAGTTTATTACAGGATGGTCACAGGGCAGGACAGGTTTTTCTGGTAAACTGCTTAAAAAAAATGGTTTCCTCAATCATGTCTATTTCTAGGAGACTATTGTAAAGATTTGTCAATAATGCTGTGCATCAAGACCCTTTGAGTGTAAGCTACCACGTCTTGCATCTGTTTGACCTAGTAGAAAGACCCTCATGTAATAGCCTGCACCTGCCAGACTTCAGACAAAAAGAATGTCTCCTTTAGAGTATACGGTCAGCATAAAGGTTAGGTCAGCACCAAGGTTAGAGGAACTGCTGTTGGAAAAGGCAGCTTTTAAAATTCAACATGGATTCTGGGCTCGTGTCAAGACTTTAAAATGGAGTTAAGGGTGTGTTTTCAGATGCTCTATTTACACACACCAAGTTCCTCTGATTTTAAGCTCTTGCACATATCTATGAGGATTTATATGTGCAATCTAAAATTAAGAAAATTAGAGTTTCATATAAATTATCATTTGGTGAAGGAAGTAAAATAATGTGGAAAATTTACTGGCTCCTTTCATGCTGAACTGCTGTAGCTTTAATAACTTCTGCACTGCAGTGATTATGAAACAAATGTATATTTTTAAATGTTAACTTAGAGTGTCAGACGTTTACTTATATTTGGCAAAACCTTAGGAAGAGCAAATTTGAGGACTACACAATAACAAGGGCTGGCGGATGTGTTTTCTGTCACTCATATGCTGTGAATGCTCTTACCTTCTAACCATTTTTTATCTGAATTATATTGTAATCTTAACTTTATGAGAGCCTTCAAGTTAGAAAAAAGAACTTAATGTTAATTACAGGGGCAGGTTGAAATGTATTTTAACAAAAGCTTGAGATACTGAAAGTCAAATAATCCCTTGGAGGTTTTAAACTTCACTTAATAGACAGAGGAATCTAGAATAAAATTTTGGGGATTAATAACCTATTATACAGAGAGAAATAATCTTGCATCTCACACCACAAAAAAAATGATACAATTAGCTTTCCTTTTCTCGATATTAATTGCTGAAAATGTCTTATTCATAAAAACAAATGGAAAGATGCTTCAAGTAATCTCACCACTTCTTTACAGCCAAAAACATGACTCCATTCACAAAGCATCACCTCTTTGAGGCTTAATGCTCTTAACTGTTAAGAAAACTAAAATAGTCTTTAGAACTAATATGTGTAATTGTGGCTGTGTTTACAGTATTTTTTAATCTCAAACCTAAGCAATGTTAAATGAAGAAAACAAATAAACTCACTGCCATAGAGTCAGAACCGACTCATAGTGACTCCTCCTTCAGTCTTGAGGTGGTATCACTACAGAAGTAGATTGCCCCATCTTCCTTCTGAGGAGTAGCTGGTGGGTTTGAACCACCAGCCTTCTGGTTAGCAGTCAAATGCCTTAGGCACTATGCCACCAGAGTTCCTAATGTTAAATGCCAACCCAAACCAAACCAAACTCACTGCCACTGAGTCAGATTTGACTCATAACCACCCCTCCTTGGGTTTCTGAGGTAGTATCTCTAGGGAAGTAAATTGCCCAACAGTCCTTTGGAGGAGTAGCTAATGGGTTTGAACCACCAGCCTTCTGGTTAGCAGTTAAATGCCTTAGGCACTAGGCTACCAGAGCTCCTCCTTAGGGCTATGCCATCTATTTAAAAGTAGATATCTCTCTCAGGAAGCTTAATCTTTTGGAGACAGATTCTTTTGTTAATTGCATCCTTCAAATAGCTCTTTAAGCTTCAGCGCGCACGCGCGCGCACACACCCACACCCACACACTTTTTTTTTTTTTTTTTACTAATGAATTGTAGTATCCAAACCACCTATTGTTTTTTAATGAGAATAAATGGCTTGCCTATGAAGTGCTTCTTAGGGCAAAGATAGATTGCGTTACTGATGAGTTTAATGATATTTTATCAGGGAAAATTAGGAAACTAATTCAAGACAAAGCCCATGGTGAGCATGCTCTTACCTATTCTCATTATTTCTGTTTATTCCATATGGATACCTGTTCCTAGCAAGTTATCCACTCAGCACTTCTTGCCAAAATTCACAACAGATATTTTGTTGTATAACTTAACTACCCAGAATAAATCTTTGACGCTAAGGTTGTCATAGGAGACTATGAAATAATATAAGTAGGAACATTTATATAAAGCATATTTCTTTCCGGAAGTTTGATCTCATTTTCAAGCTCAGTACCTCTGACAGGAGGGAGGCAGCAGGAAGCAACTTATCAAATCAAAGACTTGTGGATCTTCTCTATTGCAAATGTCAAAATCCCTCAAAATGATTTTGTAAAATGACTGATGTTCTACATATACTAGGTAACTAAAAATTCAGTACCTTCATATCTGACCTGAATACAGAGGAATTGCCTGACTGGCCCAGATTGTTAGTTACAGAATTAAGGGTAGAGAATAGTTGATGATTAAATGAGGTCTCTATAGCAGAGAGGAGAAACACCTGTGGTTAAAGAAAGACGGTATCAAGCAGTGATTGCTTTGCTTTTAGTTAAGGAATACCAGTCCATAGCACAATAAGAATCTCAATTCATCCATCGGTATTTTTCTCACCCTACTGTGCTACCTGCATTTTTCTGATTTCATCAACTAGACGTAGTTTATACCATAAACAATAAGCAGAGATTTAACCCATTAGAATTATCTCTTTATGTGACCAGTTTTCCAACATAGCAGTAGTTTAATGTTTTAGCCACTCATGAGAAGACGGGAAGGTCACATTGCCCCATTCTGTTCTCTGAAGATGTTCTTTGGAGTAGAATGGACAGCACAGGCAAAAGTGAGTATGTCCAGCAATGCGCTACCAATCACTCATGTACCTCGGGATCTTTTATATATAAGTCACTTCTGCCTAGGCGCAAAACTCCAGAAACTTGAAGAACCTTTTCTCTTCCTCAGGTGCCCTGCTTGGCATTTCTTTAGGGTTGCAAGCTGTAACAATTGCCCCTTAAGCTTTCCTGTCACTTTTACTCAATCAATAAACAACAAGCTCTTTAAGCAGACACTGCAGGGAACAAAGTATTGGCTTAAAGAGAAATGTTGGTAGCTAATCAGAGCCTTTTCTTTTCCTGCTAGTTTTTCTCATCTCTCCCTCACCCATCCCCAGGCACCCAATCCTTCTGTCTGACCTGTTTGGTGGGAACATTTGGTCTGGATTATAGATACAAATTGAAAGTAAATGCTTTCCTCAGATTTTTAACTCAGGTTTGCATATTTTATTGTTGCTGACTTGCTTTTTTCTTTGTTTGCCTTTGTTTTTGCTATTTCAATTGTCGACCATGGTAGTAATAGAAGCGTGTCATCATAATATGCTGCTTCAGATATTCTCCTGGCGAGGGTTCCCATCCCCCTACACCCCGCACACACCCCTGCTGCTGCTTTCTTAGGACTCTTCTAGTTTCCAAAGAACAGTTGAAATGTCAAAATGTATTTTTGTTTTCATTATGTAGGCTATCAGTTATGAACAAATTTAGGTAATCAGTGAGCTTGTATTCACATGAGAATATACACACATCTTCACTCACATACAAACAAAGTAATTATTAGGGAAATAAGTCTTCTTTCATTCATGTTGGCTTTAAAGTAATTTAAATTAATTCCAACCACGCCCTGACTACCCCATTGGATTGGTTTAACACCCTTTGATGGTGTTGTTTGGGCTTTTCTCTCACATGCTAATGAGGCATTCACTTTAGCTGCCACAACTTCATAAAATCCTTGGGCAATTCTCACACTTCCTAATGACCCCTTCTTTAGAGAGCAAGGAATCTTGGAAGGAGGAGGAGAGGGAAGTGAATTACTGGTTTAGTATAGACTTACCCTGAAAATATATTCTGGTTAATAGCTTCTACTGTGGAAGAGTAACTATTGCTGAGGAAGACACTCATTCCCACTTACTGTGCAAAGGAAGTCTTTTCTGAACCTGGAGCAAACCACTGTTGTTTTTCTGTAGCCAGGTTAACTAAAGGTGTTTTTTTGTTTTGTTCTGTTTTTCATTGTGATTTGGGTAAAGGTTTACAGAGGAAATTCATTTTCCGTACAGTAGTTCATACATATATTATTTCATGACATTGATTGTAATCCCAGGAATGTAAAAGCTCCCACTCCCTCCCTGTGGTTACCTATTCCCTGTGTCTTTCTTCCCTATGCATTCCTGCTCTAGCTGAGCTGTCTCCCTGTGTAAACACTGCCCTTCTGACCTCCCATGGTTTGTTGTTTTAAAGAGTGTACCTACCTGGTGTAAATGTTCACTGCAAAACCCTGTCTATTGTTAGGCTGCAAGCCATGGGAATGAGTTCAATTCCAGCCCCAAAGGGTGACTAGGGGCCATAGTCTGTGGGATTTCACCAGTCTCTATCAGAACAGTAAGCTTGGTCTTTTAATGATTTTGAGTTTTATTCCAAAATTTTCACCTACTCTATCCAGGATCTCCTAAAGATCAACAGAAAGGGATCAACAATCCCTATCTAAGTGGTTGATAGTGGTCACCAGGCACCCTTTAGTTCTACTGGTTTCAGGGTCATGTAGCCTGTTTATATGGTCCATTAATTAGTCCCTTGGACTGTTTACGTGTGTCTTTGGTTGTCTTCATTCTTCTTTGCTGCATCTTAGATGGCTGCATGCAAGTTAAGACCCCAGTCACTACTCATTAAAGTAGGCTATAGAACAATGCTTTTGTGTAGTACGTTGTGCCAATTGAGCTTGATGTCCCTCGCCTTTGGACCCAGTGACTCATTCCTTAAGGGCATTTGGCTGTGACAGGTGTATTTTTAGGAAAGGGAACAAGTCTATATCTTGGGAGACTGGTTTCACCCATTAAATGTTATTGTTATTATTAAGTGCCATTGAGTTGATTCAACCTGTGTTGTCAATGGCAACCGTGTGTACAACAGAACGAAACACTGCCCAGTCCTGCACCAGCCTTATAATCTTTGCTATGCTTGAGCCCATCATTTCAGCCACTGTGTCTATCCATTTTGTTGAGGAACTTCCCCTTTTTCATTGACCCACCACTTTACCAGCATGATATCCTTCTCCAAGGAATGGTCCCTTCTGACAAAACGACCAAGGTAAGCGAGATGAAGTCTGCTCATTCTCGCTTCTAAGGAGAATTCGGGCTGCACTTCGTCCAGGACAGATTTGTTTGTTCTTTTGGCAGTCCATGATATTTTCAGTATTCTTCACCATCTCCACATTTAAACAGCATTTTTCTTCATTCTTCCTTATTCATTATCCAGCTTTCACAGGCATATGAGGTAACAGAAATATCATGGCTTGGGTTAGGCACACTTTAGTCTTCAAAGTGACTTCTTTGTTCCTTAACACTTTAAAGAGGTCTTTTGCAGCAGGTTTGCCTAGTAGCAATATGACATCTGATTTCTTAACTGCTGTTTCCATGGGTATAGATAGGACCAGACATTAATATTTTTTTATAACCTCTTCCTTGATTCCAATGAGCAGCCATTGGAATGTAGTTGAGAAACACTGCATTAAGAACCAGGAAAAGAACAAGTACTGAAAACAAAGAACACTGAGATAAAACAATTACCTTCTGCTGCTGAGAGTACCTCTGCTCAGGACTGTCCATTAAGTCTTTCTTGTTGTAGGAGAAATTCAGCCAGATCTAAAGCTGGAAAATCTTCACACTTGGCTACTCTACTTTATACAGATCTGTTTTATAATGTTTCCTTACATCCTTTGAATGGATACTTACAAGACTTTTTGTGAGTGAGCATTGATTTGTCTTCCCAAAGTGCAAAGTTAGTACTACCATTGAACAAGGAAAGAAAAATAGATGGCTGATGTTCCTTTCTTTCTTTCTTTTAGTCTTTCTTTCTTTCTTTCTCTTTTCAATGATATTTTCTTGTGCTTTCAGTGAAGCCCAGCAATTTAGGTTCACATTCAACACCTTCTACACAGATTGTTCAGTGACGTTGGTTACACTCTTCACAACGCATGAGCATTCTCATTTCTGTTCTTATTGTTCCATTTCCATTAACCTACTTTCCCTGACCCCTTACTTTCTCATCTTTGTTTTAAAGTAATTGTTGACCATTTGGTTTCATATAAAACCAAACCAAACTCACTGTC
>NW_006922231.1:1267219-1275208 GCF_000298275.1 Orycteropus afer afer | reverse complement strand
GTTTTTTTTTTTTCCCTTCACTAATTTGAGATTTTGCTCCATATTTTTCTCTCATTCTACCAGGATGCATCTCTTGTGGCCCTGATTAGAATGGGCAGTAAAAGTAGCTAGGTACCATTTAGTTCTGGTCTCAGTATAGATGAGCCCATGGTTTATGTAGATTATTTGTCCTGTAAACTAGTTTCTTCTTTGAGTCTTTGGTTTTCTTCTTTCTCTTTTGCTCCTGACAAGTAGAGACCAATGGTTACATCTTGAATGGCCATTCATAAGCTTTTAAGACTTCAGACACTACTCACCCAAATTAGGATGTACAACATAACTTTATGAACTATATTATGTCAATTGACTGAGACGTTCCGTGAGACTATGGTCAAAATCCTTCAAACCCAAAATTACAATCCCACAAGGTGTTAAATTGTATCTAAAAAGTATCCACAACTGTGTCCCCATGTGTTTCATTATATGTATGAATATGTGTGCATATAGTCACATAGCTGCAGATACATACATATATGCATAAAATCACTGCCGTCGAGTGGAACCCAACTCATGGCGACCCCTCCTTGGGTTTCTGAGGCAGTATCACTACGAAAATAGATTGCCCAACCTTCCTTCCGAGGAGTGGCTGGTAGCTTTGAACTGGTTAGCAGTCAAATGTCTTAGGCACTATGCCATCAGGCATGATTGAGGAAGCAATTTTATAGCAAGTTACCCAAAAAACCTGTCCTACCATTGTTCTGTGACCATCTTATAATTAACTGCAGAGCATGTACACTTGCTGTTATGTACCCTGAACCAATCATGTAATCCCACGTATATTTTATCTACATATTCCTGCTAAGTTCTTGCTCTTAGTTATCTACTCTGATTGTCTTACAACAAATAATGATTTTGCAAATTTAGATCCTGCTCCAACTGTATAAAAATGTTTCATTCCTCATTGTCTGGCAGAACAGCCATCTTTACTCTGTAAATTTGGACATCTTCCCAGTCTGGATCTCTCTATGTCTCAATAAACCTCTTGCTTTTACTTTAAGCCAACCTCTCTATTACAGATATAAGAACAGAGCATTCTTAGTATCTCCACTTAGTCTAAGAACCCAGTTAGTCCTAAACTCTGCAATTTGGCTTCTGTCCCACTAATCTGCTGAAATGATTTCTTCTCAGTCCTAGAACAACCATGAACTCCCATCACCAAATCCCACAGCTTCTCAGTTCTCAGAGTCTTGATACACTCTGCAATAGTTGATACTTCAAACATCTTTTAAAACACTCTCATTACCCTCATTCATTTTCTATGGTAATGTCACCTTTTCTTCATTTTGTTCCCTTAACATAACTATTTTACAGTTATTTCCTCAGCTCTCTTCTCCTGTCTTTTGATACCAAGAGATCTTAAACTAAGTTATACAAAATTTTGTGTCTATGTGCTTGCACATTTTTCTGACAAGTTGATGCATGGCTTTTATTATATTCTCAAAGGAGTTCACAACTCAAAGGAGGTAAAGAACTTTCAATAAACTCAGTCAGGAATTTTACTTACCCTTGTGGTTACAGCTATCAACTTTTAAGCAGATAACTTCTAGTGCTTTACCTCTAATCTCTCTCCTAGACTCCAAATTCACATATCTAAATGCCTATTGGGCAATTCTATAGGCTATATGGCTAGTCCCTCAAATTCATCATAGTCTATTTCATAAATCAACGTATCTTCGAAATTTTCCTTTAATGAGCTTCTCATATGCCCAATTATATGTCCTTGGAAATCTCCCCAAAATTCTGCACCCACCACTTACATCAACAAATCTAGTTAGTTCCAATTCCAAATGGTCTCTTGAATCTACTCTTCTTTCCCATACTTATATGTACCACCCTGCTTCAAGTCTTTGTTTCCTCTTAAATGTCATATTGTTAAAATCTCTAACTGGCCTAATTTCCTCTAGTCACTTCTACTGTAACCATCTTATATATATGTCTGTCAAATCAATCTGCCTAAGCTGCCACTCCAATCATGTTTTTCTACTACTTAAAACCTTCAATGGCTCCCATTTTCTATTGAATTACAAGCTCCTTTAGGAGTTCTGATTGTGTAATGGTTAAAGCATTCAGCTGCTAACCAAAAGTTTGGCAGTTCAAACCCACCAGTTGCTCCATGGTAGAAAGATGAGGCAGTCTTCTTCCATAAACATTTACAGCCTTATAAAACCTTACAGGGCAGTTCTACTGTGTCATATAGGTATAGCTTTGCATCAGAATTGACTAGATGGCAGTGGGTTGGGTCTTCAAACTCCTTTGCTGAGAGTCCCTAATTTACATCTCCATGTGTATCTTCTAATTTTCCTAATCTCCTAAACTACAATGGAAAGATGGGGCAATCTACTTCTGTAGTAATGTTACTGCCTAGGAAACCCAAGGAGGGGTCGCTATGAGTTAGGTCCAACTCAATGGCATATAACAACAACAATAAACTACAATGAGGGAGCTCTGGTGGTGTAGTGCCTAAGGCATTTGACTGCTAACCAGAAGGCTGTGGGTTCAAACCCACCAGCCACTCCTTGGAAGGAAGGTTGGGGAATCTACTTCCATAGTGATACCATCTCAGAAACCCAAGGAGGGGTCACTATGAATTGGATCTGACTCAACAGCCATGCTTTTGGTTTGGTTAAACTACAATGTGGGCAACTCTCCTTTCCTGAAAATATACCCCATGCAAAGGGGTAAATCTTCAGGACTTTGTTTTTTGCGATGGACCTTTAGATATGACACCACAGTCCTGCTTTCATTGTATTCTGTGTCTGTCAAGTTGGCAGCCTCAAGACAACCAGACATTTAAATTCAAGTAATTCCAGGCTGAGAACTAGCAAATTAAATTCAAGGGTATTGTTATTGTAGGCAATTCCAGCTATGCATAGGTGAGATCTAATATCTTACCAATAGTCCTAGAAAGAAGCCCTACTGGCACAATTGTTAAGAACTTGGCTGCTAACTGAAAGTTTAGAAATTCAAATCCACCAGCTGCTCCACAGGAAAAAGACCTGGTAATCTGCTACTCTAAAGATTACAGTCTTGCAAACCCTATGGGGCAGTTCTACTCTGTCACATGGGCACTGTAAGTCAGAATTGACTGGAGAGCAAGGGGGATTTTTTGGCCCTAGAAAAGCAGCACTAATATTGGAGAGTAATGGTCACAACCCTACATCCATTTCTGGATTTAACATGTACTTGGTGGTTGGTGACTACTGTACTCAGAAGAAGCTCTATGGCATAGTGCTTAAGGCTAACCAAAGGTTGGCAGTTCAGACCCATCAGCCACTTCATGGAAGAAAGATGGGGCAAACTACTTCCCTAAAGATTTACTGTCTCAGAATCCCAATGGAGGTTGCTATGAGTTGGAATAGACTCAATGGCAGTGAGCACTGTAATCAATGTTCTCAAGTCATTAGCCTAAAAATTTTGTCCTAAGTAGAATAATGATTAGGTTGATTTCTAGCCAAGTTTGGTTTCCCCATTTTCTAGATAGAGACTTAAATCTAAAGAAAAAAAAAAAAAACCAAGAAACCAGGACTCTTCTCAATAAAGGACGATTTTTTAAAACCTTTTCCATAAATTTATATGTCTCAATTTGTTTTCTTCTCTGAAATATGTTCAGTGACTACCAAAAAAAATTCCGAGTACAGACATTTAAATGAAAAGATTTAAATTCTCTTTAATATTTAAAACTATCTTTTTTCTGTTAATTTTTCCAATAATGGGGAGATATCAGAGATAAGTGTTAAGAAACAGAAGCAAGGACAATAAATAATATTGTCAAATATTATTTGAATATCAAAAATATATCAAATATTAAAAGAAGAAAGACATGACTGCATCCTGCATCAGGCACTGTATTGTTCCATTAAAACTAAAACAAAACAAAACAAAAAAAACAACTCCTTAAGCTTTAGGCTTTTTTTTTCCAAGCTAAATCTCTCGGCAGAAGCTACATGAATTTTATCAATATGTTTTTATGATTCCAAGCCAAGAAATTCTGTACAGATTACCAAAGTATTTGATGTAGCTTCTGGCAAGGGATGAAATATATCATGCAAGGACCTGAAAAAAAAAAAAAAGTCTGTTAGAAGAGTTGCTGATATGATTAAGAAGATTTTAGTTTGAACTCCAAACAAGACAGGAAACACATCCTGATGAAAATATAAGACTGAATACCATGGAAAGAAATAGATATATATATATAAAAAAAAAAATAACAAGGAGGAAATATCTTGTAATTCTCTACAGAAAAGCAGAGGTGGAGGGAGGCAAAGACAAGGTGATGAAAAATACATCTTCAAACCAATATACTAAGGTAGACAGAATAAATGAAATACATATAATAAATTTTGTATTTAAGACAAATATAATTTCATGGGTATATTCTCAATGTAATGGTGTAACAAATGACTAACAGATAAATTAAAAGATATAGCTTTTTAAAAAAGCTTAAATAGTTAGAAATTTTTTGTGTGTGATTGTTAGGTACCATCCAGTCAGTTCTGACTCATAGTGACCCTATGAACAACACAACAAAACACCACACCATCCTCAAAATCATTTCTGTATTTGAGCTCACTGTTGTAGACACTGTGTCAATTTTGTTGAGGGTCTTCCTCTTTTTTGTCGACCCTCTACTCTACAAACTATGGTATTCTCCAGGGACTAGTCCTTGATAACCATGTCCAAAGTACATGAGACCAAGACTTGGCATTCTTTGCTTCTAAGAAGCATTCTGGCTGTATTTCTTCCAAGACAGATTTGTTTGTTCATCTGGTCCATGATATTTTCAATATTCTTTACCACTACTATAATTCAGTGTATCAATTGTTCTGCAGTCTTCCATATTCATAATCCCTCTTTCACATACACATGAGGCGATTGAAAGTATCATGGCTTGGATCAGGGGTACCTTAGTCCTCAAAATGACATCTTTGCTTTTTTAACATTTTAAAGAAGTCTTTTGCAGCAGATTTGCCCAACACAAATTTGCCCAATCACAGCTGTGATTTCTTCACAGCTCCTTCCATGGGCATTGATTGTAGATCCCAATAAAATGAAATCCTTGGCTAATTCAATCGTTTTTCCACTTATCATGATGCTGCTTATTGCTCCAGTTTGAGGATTTTGGTTTTCTTTATGTTGAGGTGTAATCTATACCGCAGTCTTTGATTTTCTTCAGTAAGTGCTTCAAGTCCTTTTTATGTTCAGCAAGTAAGGTTGTGTAATTTACATATCACAGGTTGTTAATGAGTCTTCCTCCAATCCTGATGCGACGTTCTCCTTTATAAAGTTAAGCTTCTTGGATTATTTGCTCAGTTCATGGATTGAATAAGAAAGATGCAGAGAATCACTGAAAATTAGAGGCTTAAAGATGAAAGACTACCAAAACTTACTTGGGCAAACATACTATTAGTAGTGGAGCAATGATATTGACCAAAAATTTATACAAAATATATTAACAAAGCCTTTTTGATAGACCCTTGTACAGAGCTAGAGTAAAGTAATGACATAAGAAGACAGCATTTAATCATCTTTTTATCTGTTGGAAATTTCTTTTGGCCAAAAGCAGAGCATCTAATAGTCATGTCTTGACTTTGCTCAGTCCTACCTTTTCTCCAGCCCAGTCTTTCACAGCAGTAGGCACCAAGGACCTATAACCTCCATTTTTAGTATCACCTAGTCAGGAGCTCTGGTAGCATAGTGGCTAAAAGCACTTGACTGCTAACCAGAAGGCTGGTGGTTCAAACCCACCAGCCACTCCTCAGAAGGAAGGTTGGGCAATCCTACTTCCGTAGTGATACTGCCTCGGAAACCCAAGGATGGGTCGCTATGAGTCGGGGCCGACTCGACAGCACATAACAACAACAACAACAGTCCTTAAGTCAATCTTGATGGCAGGAGATCATAAATATTAAGCTCAAACTCTCCAGTGGCCCTCACACCCATGTTGATGTAACTGGATGGAGCCCTTGGCATGTGCCTGCTTCCTACCCCTGAGTCTTCAACAATCCATTCTATATTTCTCCATTTATATGAGTTGACTTAATCTCCAGTTATCACTGAAGGCCCCAACTGGGACATGAACCCTACCATAAACACTAACCTGCTTGGCTGAAGCCTTCACACTTCAGATGTAGATGCAACTACATCTTTTGGAGGATAGTCCCAGACCTGGATTTCCAGTTGCCAGCTGATGCCCTGCTCTAATAGACCAATCAGAACCATAATAACATTTCCCTTACCAGAACCTAGAAACTCTATTCTCATCTCTGACCTTTTCTTGTTCCAGATTTCTCTCTTGCCTCATTGGTCTTCTCTGAGTTCAAGCCTATTTTGTCACAAAATCTGTACAAAACATGTCACTCTGAAATCATTTTGCTATTTTAAAAAATCATGGGAAAATAGGATATTTATCTGAAAACAAAGGTCATATAAGAAAATTGCTAAGATTTTTATCATCTCTGCTTGAGAAAGAAAAACTGACTGGGAAATTAATGGCTAGATTGGGAGAAGGTAAATATTTCATCTGAGCCAGATAAATATGCTCTGCTCTAGGAAAGAAGATTTCTAAAATTTCAAAGAAATGACAAGGAGACTTTCTTTTGGATAAAATGATGACTCATAAGGAATAGGAAATTCTAAAGTTATGACTATACAATCATAAATGATCACATAAGAAAAAATAAAATTATTATTTTTATTAATCATCTAAATAAATGATGAAGAGCTCTCGTAGCTTAATGCCTAAGGCACTTGACTGCTAAACAGAAGGGTGGAAGTTCAAACCCACCAGCCACTCCTCGGAAGGAAAGTTGGGCGATCTGCTTCTGTATTGGTACTGCCTTGGAAACCCAAGGAAGGGTCTCTATGAGTCGGATCTGACTCAAGGGCACATAACAACAACTAATAAATGATAGCTGGGTAAGTACCTGTCAAATAAGGTGAGATTTTTAAAGCATAAAGATATGCAGTGTAGTTTTATTTGTAAGAGAAAATGATTTGGAGACCTTACATCTCCCTAAAAGGACACTGGTGAGTTAATTCTAATATATATATATATAACAAAAAATTTTGAAATAATTAAAACAATATTGTATAAGGAAAAAGCCTACAAGCTGAAAATGCAGGATAAAAATGTGAATTTTCAAAAGGTTCCTTAAAAATATATGTACAAAACATTAAAATATGAGCAGTTTTTATTTCTAGGTGATAGAATTACAGTTAACTTTTATTTTAGTCTCTTCACTTATCTTTGGCTTTCAAAAGTAAAGATTACTTTGGAAACAGAAAAAAAGAAGTTTTAAAGGTCATATGCAAAAGGTGAAGAAAGGAGCACACAACAAATGGAATAAAAGGTATGTTGTTGTTGTTGTTGTTGTTGTTGTTATGTGCCGTCGAGTCAGACCTGACTCATAGCGACCCCTCCTTGAGTTTTGGAGGCAGTATCACTATGGAAGTAGATTGCCTCATCTTCCTTCTGAGGAGTGGCTAGAGGGTTTGAACCGTCAGTCTTCCGGTTAGCAGTCAAGTGCTTTAGGCACTATGCTACCAGAGTATGGTACAACCTTTTAAAATCAGTGTCAGGAATGTAGAAGCAATAAAACTCAGGATTAGGAATAATGCTGAGGAACATAAAAGAATTTTAAAAGTTATGTTCAAAACAATAATAAAAGAATGGGCTAAACCCAGTCCTCTAAGCAGAGAGGGTCATGTTACATGGCTTCTGTTTCTCTTTCAAAGCAGGTCACAATGGAAGGACGACAGATGGTTAAGAGGGAATGCTGGGGTGGCTAATGATATTGTGAGAGTCCTTAGGGGTACAAAAGGTAAACATGCTCATCTATTGCAATCAAAATGTTGTAAGTTCAAGTCCAACCAGAAGTGACTCAGAAGAAAGGCCTGGTGATCTATTTCTGAAAAATCAGCCACTGCAAGCCCTGAGGAGCACAGTTCTAC
>NW_006922231.1:1248404-1265519 GCF_000298275.1 Orycteropus afer afer | reverse complement strand
AATTGAGGGAGGAGGGAAAGTGTGAACGACTTAGTCAAATCTCCCATCATCCCATAGGCAAATCAAAATGAAGATATTGATCCCCCAATATTTTAAAAAGGAAAAGAGATCTCTTTATTGTGCATGGCAGACAAGGAAGAAAGTACAGGTATGCTTCACTTAATGTCCAATTGCATATATGTCTGTGGTCCCATAAGGTGTTTTTTTGTTTTGTTTTGTTTTAAGGAAAAGAAACTATCCTTCTGCTTATTATTTCCCCCTATTGATTTTAAAGACCTCAACACCCACCTTACCCCACCCCCCAGTGAATGAGCAGCAGAGCTCCCAGGCACATCCCAAATCCTGCAATGTCTCCTACTCTGCCTCCTCCTTCTCCTCTTCTTGCTTCACTCATCTACCCAGCAGTTGTGCAGCCTTTCACTCTCAAAGTAGGGAAGCACCTGCTGTAGCTCCACTATCTATCATGGCTGCTGCCAGAGTCAGACCCAGCTGTTCACAGGTTCCTGGCTTTGGGCAACCTGACATGTGATCAGGAAGCAGCCACACCAACAGGGCAGGGGCAGTTAGAGCCACCACTGCTAGCTGCCTCTGCTCCCAGCACCCACGCACCTAGTCCCTTCAACCATATCTCTATGTTCCCCCTGCCCCTTATGAGCCCAGGAAGTTCACAAAGTTCCAATCTGGCTGCTCATGCAGCCCCTGCCCAGCCCAGCCACACACTGCAAGGTCTGCTTTTTTTGTCCAGTGGATACAGCTCTCAGGCTTTGTCGAGCAGATTTTCATAACATTTTAATAAATAGGCTTTACAGGATTTAACTACAGATTTGTACAGGGATGCTTGTATACATATTGTGTTCACACAACATCCAAATCACATAATGTCCTATTTCACAGAAAGTATCATGGGCATTAAGCAATGCATACCTATAGAACGAAGTAATGGTGTTGACACTACTTATCCACTCCTCATTCCTGCCTTTGGCCTCTTTTCTCCCTCATCTCTCCCACTGATCTTCTGCATTGGAAACTAGGTCTTCTCCCTGGGTCCTCTGTCCTGTGACTGACTCTTCTTTAGTTCATTACTACCAAGACCTGCCCAGTGAAGTTCAGCTCTAATTATTCAACTGACTTATTTTGTTAAGGGAGACAAAGTTCCCTAAAAATAGGTATCTAACTATTTTCATGGCTAGACCAGGTTAACCCGTACAAACAAATTTATCTCTAATGTATTTATTCTAAGCCATACAATTAAAACAAAACATATTCAATGTGACTTTTGCTTTCTTTCTCTTTCTCACAGAGGGAGATTATCAAAATACACTTTAGGAAATTCTCTACGTATCAACTAAAGAAAAATATGAAATGATAGACTTGGCCTTGGAGTGTAATGCCTAAGGCATTTGACTGCTAACCAGAAGGCTGACAGTTCAAACCCACCAGCCATTCCTTGGAAAGAAGGTTGGGCAATCTACTTCCATAGTGACACTGCCTCGGAAACCCAAGGAGGGGTCGCTATGAGTCGGGTCCGACTCGATGGCACATGATAACAACAACAATGGACATAGAGAGTACAGAATAAGGAAGGCAGTGACCCCACTGTCTTCTGCAGTTGCCTCTAACTCAGCTAGTATATTGTGAGTACTTCCTCATGCCACACTATGAAAGGCATGTTGACACTAATGAGATTCTAGAAATGAGCAGTACACTAATGAGATTCTAGAAATGAGCAGTAATGATAACAACATAGGTACCACAATGTATAAGGATTGCTGAAAAAGTCATTGTCAGAAAGAAAAAGAAAATTTTAAATGAGCATAATTGGCATACCATATGTTAAGACCCATTATGTGTATATGCTACTAGCTTTATTCAGGATAACTCCAGAAGGATGAACTAGTATTAATGAACAAAATATATGGAAAAATAAGGAACAATCCTCAGATAATATGACCCACTTTAATTCAAATCTCCAATATTTTAGTCCTAAAAAGAAGGTGAAACAACTAACTTATTCTCCTAGATGTCACCTTTTCCTAAATGTTCTTTGATACTTAGTGTCCCACTTTAATACATAATCATGGATAAAATCCTTTTACTTGGTACCTGATAGCATAACTTAGATAGATGAAAGCTTTACATAAGACTTTAGGAAATGCTAAGTGATTGCAGGGGAAGAACAATCAGAGTGCAATAACTATATAAATAAGAAGCCCAAGATTCTGAGCCCACCTAACTGGCCTATTCTCGGAGCTCCCAGCTTCCTTCTCTCCCAGTGCATAATTAATCAGGGCAAACACAATTTCATAGACCCCCTCTTTGACCCCTCATAATCCTTAAATCTTGGTCTGTCTATTTGGCAATAATTGTACTGTCCCTCTTTGCAACTCAGATCAAGAAAAACCAAGTACACTTTCCTCTTTACTTAGGGTCTGTCTTCCCATTTACTGCACAGCCACTGGGCCCAATCCACAATATAGGCTCAGTATTACCATATCTTAAGGAGCTCTGGTGGCATAGTGCCTAAGGCATTTGACTGCTAACTAGAAGGTTCAAACCCACCAGCTGCTCCAAGGAAGGAAGATGGGGCAATATACTTCCATAAAGATTTACCACCTTGGAAACCCAGTGAGGATTACTATTAGTCAGAATCAACTCATTTGGCAGTGAGTTTATCACTATATCTTAAGGAAGCATAATGATAGCACTTGTATAGAAGTAATAACACACCCACACATGAAGCAAGATGATTTTCTCTTCACACTACCTTCCAACAATTAGAACTGTAACAGTATTGATATAGCAACCTCCTCATGTGGAAAGGTTTTCAGCAGAATATACAGGATCTATACAGAAGGAAGGTTGGGCAATCTACTTCTGTAGTGATACCGCCTCGGAAACCCAAAGAGGGGTTGCTATGAGTCGGATCCGACTGGATGGCAGTGCGTGCGTGCATGAGTGCATAATTCAATATATGAGAAGAAAACCCGAAACTGGGCTGAGAGTCAAACTATCTAGATTAATTCTAATATTCTATCCATTTCTAACGTTAAAAGATACCATATCTCATGTGCATGCCCTTTTTCTCTGGACATTTTCTATATCTTGTCATATTATTAAAGAGCTCTAATGGTGCAGTAGGCATTTGGCTGCTAACCAGAAGATCAGTGGTTCAAACCCACCAGCTGTTCTACAGGAAGAAGATGGAGCAATCTACTTCCACAAAGATTTATAGCCTTGGAAACCCTATGGGGTTCGCTATGAGTTGGAATCGACTCAGTGGCAGTGGGTTTGGTTTTTTGTTGTTGCTGTTGTTGTCATATTAGTGGAATTAAGTAGAAAGAATAAGGCATTAATGTGTCTTCTCGTCAATTAAGAGTGAGTCTTCTTTTCTTTTTTGTCTACATTATTTATCAATGGTTCCATTTCTAATTTAGGGACATTTTTGTTGGCCAGGGGTGGGGTGGGGTGGAATATCCATTGCCAACAACAGCTGGCAAGCATGAGCAAATGGCACAATGGCCCAACATCTACCATATGCCTGAGAAAATATTAAATATTCTCTGGTATACATTTGAATATGAAGGCAACATCTTACTAGGTTTTACCAGTGTGAGCCCTATCTTCGCTTCATGTTTTTATATTTTATCATCATGATTTCAACAAGCACAGAAGCACTGACACAGAGAAACTAAATGTAGAGATAACCCTGCATTTAAAAGAAATAATAACCCATTTAAAAGCATAAACTTAGGTTGTATTCTTGAGAAGAAGAGTTCTTGTGATAAGTGGGTAGTGTGTAACATTCACATCCCTGTCAGAACTGAAGAATCACAGGTACTGGCAAAGCAAGCTGTGTAGATCAGTGACACTGTTTAACGTTTACACCCTACACCTCTGAGCCCACAGTTTCAGCTATTAGTTCATTAACTCTACATGGAAGTTCAGAGTTTTTGAAAGAAGAAAACAAAAGTAACATTTTTTTAAAGACCACACTGAGGGGTTGCACAGTTCTCACTCTTACATAGTGCATTTGCAGAGCAGAGAGTATAACACACACAGACATACATGCTTTGTGAGTTTTTCACAGAACAATCTACGTCAATAGAGCAGCATTTGGTGTTACATCAAAAAAAGAAAAACATTACAGAAGAAAAACAGGAAGCATGTCATAATTATGCACATATACCACTTGTGTTTTATGTGAATTCCATCAAAATAATAAGCATCCACAACTTGTGGGCTCCCAAGTATATATACCCAATAACATTAAAAAAAAAAAAAAAAAAGTACAAACAAAATAACACCACTGTATTCAGCTTTATGCACCCTTAAGTCTACTTCCCTGGGTAAATGGCCCCCATCATGGCTAATGATAGTGGTGTTTATTTTATTTATTTATTTATTTAGTTTATATTTGTGTTATTTTTGTTTTGGGAGAATTTTGGTGAAGAAGCTATTAGGAAATGGGAATACTGCAATGAAATAGAAAACCATGCAGCATGACCCACAAATGAATTAAATTTTTACATTAAGCAAGGGTGAATTCTTTATTGTCATCTATATTTTGAGTTTGTTTTGTTTTTTTTTAAATATATTTTTAGCTATTTGTCAAGTATTCTTTACTCATTTTATACAAATACCATTTTTAGAGCTTATAATATGCCAGAGAATGAGCTGGTCATCATGCTACAGAGATAAAAGGTAGGGTTCCTTCTCTCAAAGCACTTCTCAAAGAAGTCAAAAGTCAAAAGAAGTCAAGAGTAGGCACAAGTGTGGTAAGAACCATGATAGAGATAATGCCAGAGTATTTTTTTAGCAAATAGAGGGGACACTTAAACCTGACTGGAGGGATTATCAGGAAGACTTCCCGGAGGAGGTAAATTATAAACTGATTATTGAAGGAAGAATTTGTCAAGCAAAGGAGGAGAGTCCATGTTTCAGGTGGAATGAGCAATTAGTGTGCCGAGGAACAGAGAAGAGCAGTTCTGGATGGCCAGGACATGGGTTTGAAGTGAAGATGAGCAAGAGATAAAGCAGAAAGGGAAAGCGGTAGTCCCCATGTGTTATGCTGAAGAGTCTGACCCTTATCCTAGGGGCACTGAAGAGCCATGATTGGAATTAGATGTAATTTTCAGATTTGCATTTTTAAAAAAAATCATTCTGGCAGCAGTTTGAAAAAATAGATCACGAGAGGACACGCCTGCAGTCGGAGAACCACTGAAGTAATCTAGATGAGAAATGACAGGGTTTGAACTCAGAGAGTGGCTGTGGAGATTCATGGAAGCAAAGAGATTGAAAAACAACTGTGACAGAATTTCATAACTGAGTAAATGTGGATGAGCAGGGAATGGATAAGTGAGGAAGGAGTCAAGTGGCTTGCATACCCTGCCTTTAACATTCACTGAGATGGAACATGCAGCAGGAGGTGGAGATTTGGAAGAGAGGAAGAGAATTTGATGTTGGGGTACCCATGAGACATATAGGTGGAATATATACATGGAGTTATACAAACTGATGTGGACCTTAGGAGAGAGTTCTGGTTGGAGGCATTTATTTGGGTGGCACCAGTACATGGGCTATGGCTGAAGTTATGAGTTTGCACAAAGTCTTTCAAGTAGGTGCTATGTAAGAGGCAAGGAGCTCTGGTAGCATAGTACCTAAGGCATTTGACTGCTAACCAGAAGACTGGCGGTTCAAACCCACCAGCTGCTCCTTGGAAGGAAGGTTGGGCAATCTACTTCTGTAGAGATACTGCCTCAGAAACCCAAGGAGGGGTCGCTATAAGTCAGATACGACTTGATGGCAGTGGGTTTGGTTTAGTTTTATGTAAGAGGCAGATGCCCAGAAACTGGCACTGAGGACACTATGTTTTCCCCAAAGAAAGTGATAATTGATGACAGAAATAGAAAGACAGGAGAGTGTGATGTCACTGCCATCCAGGTACCACATCAGACATTGTGGGGGCCCATCAAGGAATAGGGAGCTCTGGTAGCATAGTGGCTAAGACACTTGCCTGCTAACCAGACGGCTGACGGTTCAAACCCACCAGCCACTCCTCGGAAGGAAGATGGGGCAATCTACTTCCGTAGTGATACTGCCTTGGAAACCCAAGGAGGGGTCGCTATGAGTCAGGTATGACTCAACGGCACGTAACAACATCAAGGAATAAGAGAGTCTCTCTGCCTTAAAGGAGATCATAAAGAAAGTATATACATTAAAATTATAAGACAAGATACAAAGCGACACATGCCTTTAAAAAAATATGTAGAACAAATGTTGGGAGCTCAAGGTGGGACCAGCCATTTTAGGTTTAAGCTCAAAGGTGATATTTGCAGTTACTACTGTATGAATCTCGGAAGGAAGGTTGGGCAGTCCTACTTCCGTAGTGATAACTGCCTCAGAAACCCAAGGAGGGATCGCTATGAGTCGGGGCCGACTCGACGGCAAATAACAACAACAACAACAACACTGTATGAATATATAATCATGATTTATAATTTATATGGTATCTTCCATGTCTCTGCTCAAATCACCACTTTTTCCCTAGAACTTTGTTTTAATTATCACAACTAAAAATCATCTCTCCCTACTTTGAAGACCTAATTATTGCATCTCAACTATGATATGTACTACATTGTTTCACTATTAGATCTATGTGTGTAGTCTTCTTACCTCTCCTACCAGATGCTAAAGCTCTTTGTGGACCCTAATTGTGTCACACTGCTCCGGGGGTCACCACTGCCCCTCCCCAGTGCCTCTCCCTTCCTCAGCACCCTGCATCATTACTGCTCTTGCACTCATTTAGACCTGGATGAAAGCCCATCTCACCATATGCACAGCTATTAGCTTCTTGACAATGCACAGATTATTAGCCATTGTTTCCTCAACCAAAAAATGGTAATAATATTACATTCCACAGAAGGCTGTTGTTAGTATTAAATATAATAATGTTTATAAAGTGATCTAACATATATGCTAAATGTTCAATAACACAAAAATTCAATGCACAGTATATAATAAATATTTGCAGAATTAATGAATGAACAATCAAATGAAAACCATTTATGTCTCTGGTAAAAGTTCTCAGATCTTTATAATCCTTGAAACTTTCACAAACTATATACCTGATATTTGCCCACATTCATAATTCTCTTCCACAAATTTTTACTAAAATTCCCAGAACATTTTCCTTCATTACTACTGTTTTTTCTTAGTATCTAAGGATTATATCACAAAGTAGGCTGTTTTTTTTTTCAGCAAAATTTCTAACTAGGGTTGAAATAGAAAATACAATAATGGTACTTAATCTAAGCAGAGAGTTAATTAGTAATAGCGTCTCATTCCTCAAGAATTCAGTTTAATCGAGATTTGACTGAATATTTGTATTTCTGTAAATTTGTTGTTGTTGTTGTTATGTGCCATCGAGTCGGACCTGACTCATAGAGACCCCTCCTTGGGTTTCCAAGGCAGTATCACTACGGAAGTAGATTGCCCCATCTTCCTTCCGAGGAGTGGCTGGTGGGTTTGAACCACCAGCCTTCTGGTTAGCAGTCAAGTGCCTTAGGCACTAGGATATAAGAGCTCCCTCTTCATCTGTTAAATGGCAATAATAAGATAATGTATATTAGAGACTGCTATAAAGATGAAATGCATATAGCATTTACAGTACCTGGTACAAAGAAAATACAACATAAATTTGTTTTGCTTTCATATTATATTTTTCTTATTATTTCCTACACATTTATTCAGACTTTGGTACTTAGTCTTTACTTTTATAGTCAAAGATATTGCTAGATTCAATTTCTCATTATTTAAAATTCTCTAATTTACTTGTACTTGCAGCATTTTTTTCTAGCTTAAGTAGTGAACTGCAGAAAGCAAAATAGAAAGTGGTTCAAAAAGTATGGAATTATCTGAAGATTCCTTCAAGTGCCAATTGAAGCAGCAAAGACAGTTGGTATGACATACATTGTTTCCTTAAACTATTCTTAAATAAAGCTTTGATAACATCATAAACAAGTTTTTCTTGTTTCATTGCTGCTGTTTCATAGTACCAGTAAACATTATAGAGGTCATTTGGGTTATGATCTGTTTCTAACTAGAAGTAAGCTACAAACCAACCAAACCAAACTCACTGCTGTCAAGTCGGATCCAACTCATAGCAACCTCTCCTTGGGTTTCTGAGGCAGTATCTCTACAGAAGTAGATTGCCCAATCTTCCTTCCAAGGAGTGGCTCGTGGATTTGAGCCTCCAGCCTTCTTATTAGCAGTCAAATGCATTAGGCACTATGCCACTATGGAAATAAAGCCTTATCAGTCAAAGAAATGGGAAAGCAAGCCCTGGGTCCTTAGTAAGACTCCCTTTACTCAAGATAAAGGGCGTTAGCTTTTGAAGGAGCATCTTGCCATCACAGAGTTGTTTTTGTTGTTAGGTGCCATCGATTTAGCTCCTACTCACAGTAACCCTATGCACAACAGAATGAAACACTGCCCAGTCCTGTGCCAGCCTCACAACCCTTGCCATACCTGAGCCCATTGTTGCAGCCACTGTGTCAGTTCATCTCATGAAGGTCTTGTCCTTCTTTGCTGACCCTCCACTTTATCAAGCATGATATCTTTCTCCAGAGAATGGTCCCTTCTGACAACATGACCAAAGTAGGTGAGATGAAGTCTGGCCATTCTTGCTTCCAAGGAACATTCTGACTGTACTTTTCCCAGGACAGATTTGTTCATTCTTTTGGCAGTCCATGGTACTTTCAGTATTCTTTGCTAGCACCACACTTCAAAAAATATCAACTCGTCTTCAGTCTGCTTTGTTCATTGTCCAGCTCTCACATGTATATGAGGTGATTGAAAATACCGTGGCTTGGGTTAGGTGCACATTAGTCTTCAAAGAGACATCTTTGCTCTTCAGCACTTTAAAGAGGTCTTTTGCAGCAGATTTGCCCAGCGCAATATGACATCTGATGTCTTGACTGCTGCTTCCACTGGTGCTGATTGTGGGACTAAGTAATATGAAATCTTTAAAAACTTAAATCTCTTCTCCAGTTATTGTGATGTTGGTTATTGTCTCAGTTGTAAGGATATTCATTTTCTTAATATTGAGAGGTAATCCATACTGCAGACTGAAGTCCTTTATCTTCATTAGTAAGTGCTTTCAGTCATCCTCACTTTCAGCAAGCAAACTTGTGTTGTCTGCGTATCACAGGTTGTAAATGAGTCTTCCTCCAATCCTGATGCCATGCTCTTCTTCATATAATCCACCTTCTTGCATTATTTGTTCAGCATACGAATTGAATAAGTATGGTGAAAGGATACAACCTGACACACTCCCTTCCTGATTTTAAACCACGCGGTATCCCCTTGTTGTATTCAGATGACAGCCTCCCGGTCTATGTACAGATTCCTGATGTGCACAATCAAGTGTTCTGGAATTCCCATTATTCTCAATGTTATTCATAATTTGTTATGATCCACACAGTCAAATGCTTTTGCATAATCAATAAAATACAACTAAGTATCTTTCTGGCATTCTTTACTTTCAGCCATGATCCATCTGTTATCAGCAATGATATCCTTTGTTCCATATCCTCTTCTGAATCCAGCTTGCACCTCTGAAAGTTCTCAGTCAATATACTGCTGCAAACATTTTTGAATTATCTTCAGTAAGTTCTTACTTACATGTGATAGTAATGATATTGTTCTACAATTTCCACATTCTGTGGGATCACCTTTCTTTGGAATGGGTACAAATATGGATCATTTCCAGTCAGTTGACCAGGTAGCAGTCTTCCAAATTTCTTCACATAGACAAGTAAGTGCTTCCAGTGCAGCATCCATTTGTTGAAACATCTCAGTGGGTAGTCTGTCAATTCCTGGAGCCTGGTTCTTTGCCAATTCCTTCAGTGCAGCTTTGACTTCTTCCTTCAATACCATTGGTTCTTGATCATATGCCATCTCCTGAAAGGCTTGATTTTTTTCTTCAGTTCTTTCAGCTTGAGAAATGCTGAGTGTGTTCTTCCCTTTTGGTTTTCTAACTCCAGGTCTTTGCACATTTCATTATAATAATTCACTTTGTCTTTTCAAGTTCTTTTTGAAATCTTCTGTTCATCTCTTTTATCTTGTCATTTCTTCCATTTGCTTTAGCTACTCTCTGTTCAAGGGCAAGTTTCAGAGTCTCTTTGATCATCCAAATGATTTTTTTTTTTTCCTGTCTTTTTAATGACCTATTGCTTTCTTCATGGATGATGTTCTTGATGTCATCTCATAATTCCTCTGGCTTTCATTCATTGGTGTTCAGTGCATCAAATCTATTCTTTAGATAGTCTCTAAATTCAAGAGGGATATAATCAAAGTCATGTTTTGGCTCTCATGGAGTTGTTTTAATTGTCTTCAGCTTCAACTTGAACTTGCGTATGAGCAACTGATGGCTTGTTCCACAGTCAGCTCCTGGTCTTGTTTGGCTGAAGATACTGAATTTCTCCATTGCCTCTTTCCAGAGATGTAGTCAATTTGATTCCTGTGTACTCCATCTGGCGAAGTCCACATGTATATCCATCATTTGTGTTGTTGAAGAAAGGTATTTGCAATGAGTAAGTTGTTGGTCTTGCAAAATTCTATCATGCAATCTCTAGCTTTATTTCTGTCATCAAGGCCATATTTTACAACTACTACTGATTCTTCTGTGTTTCAACTTTCACATTCCAATCACCAATGATAATCAACACATCTTGATTGCATGTTTAGTCAATTTCAGACTGCAGAAGTTGGTAAAAAATCTTCAATTTCCTCATCTTTGGCTTTGGTGGTTGGTGCTTAAATTTGCTTAATAGTAGTATTAACTGGTCTTCCTTTAGGTGTATGGATATTATCCTATTACTGAAAGCATTGTACTTCAGGATAGACCTTGAAACATTCTTTGTTACGATGAATGCCACACCATTCATCTTCAATTTGTCATTCCCGGTATAGTAGATCGCATGGTTGTCTGACTCAAAATGGCCAAAACTAGTCCATTTTAGCTCACTAACCCCTAGGATATTGATGTTTGTGCATTCCATTTCAGTTTTGATAACTTCTAGTTTTCCTAGATTCATACTTTGTATGTTCCATGTTCTGATTATTAATGGATGTTTATAGCTGTTTCTTCCCATTTTGAGTTGTGCCACATCAGCCAGTGGAAGTCCCAAAAGCTTTACTCTGTCCACATCATTAAGATCAACTCTAATCTGAGGAGGCAACTCTTCCCCAGTCGTATATTGAGTGCCTTCCAACCTGAGGGGCTCATCTTCTGGCACTATGTTAGACAATGTTTCAGATTTATTCATAAAGTTTTCCAGTAATATATCAGATAGTGTTTCACTGCTATTTATAAGGTTTTCACTGGTCAGTTCTTTGATAAGTGGATGGCCCCTTCCTTCTAACTCTGTCTTAGTCTGGAAGCTCTGCTGAAACCTGTCCACCTAGGGTTACCTTGCTGGTATTTGAAATATTGGTGGCATAGCTTCCAGCCTCACAGCAAAACACAAGCCACCACAGTACAACAAACTGACAGATAAGTGGTGGATCACAGCATTAGGTAGCCCTACATATGCTACTTATTGTATGATGGGAGAATGAATACCAATTTCATGGGACCAATGTGAATATTAAGTGAATATTAAGATAAACAACTGCTACTCCATATAACTAGCAAAAGACAATTTAATACTTAATTTTAATGTTCTGCATCCATCAAAAACATACATGGCATACTGAAAACAAAACCAACTCACCAGGAACCAAAAGAAATACAAAGAACAAAAACAAACCTACTGACATTTCAGAGAGGTATTAAAGTTATTAGATAGGAATTTTAAAATAACCATGAATTGATATATATATATAAATAGATGAAAAGACAGAGAATTTCAGCAGAGAGACTCAAATTGAAATTCTACAACTGAAAACATGAAAATTGAAATAAAAAATTTAGTAAATGGATTCAATAACATATTAGAAACTGAAGATAATTAATGACTGAATGATGGGTTGATACAAAGTTTCCAGACTGATGCCTATACAAAAACAAATCTTGGAAATTATAGAAAAAATAATAAAAATATGTTGATAGAATGTTAGGTACGGTAGAGTTGGCTCTGACTCATAGTGACCCTATATACAACAGAACAAAACACTGCCCTGTCATGCACCATGCACACATTTCTTGCTATACCTGAGCCTATCGTTGCAGCCACTGTGTCAATCCATCTCATTGAGGGTCATCCCTTTTTTTGCTGACCCTCCATTTTACAAAGCATGATATCCTTCTCCAAGGAATGGTCCCTTCTGACAACATAACCAAAGTAGGTGAGATGAAGTCTGGTCATTCTCACCTCCAAGGAGCATTCAGGCTGCACTTCTTCCAGGAAAGATTTCTTCATTCTTCTGGCAGTCCATAGTACTTACAGTATTCTTCACCAACACCACAACTCAAAAATGTCAACTCTTCTTCAGTCTTCCTTATTCATCATCCAGCTTTCATATGCATATGAGGTGACTGAAAATACCATGGCTTGGATTAAGTCCACCTTAGTTTTCAAAGTGACATCTTTGCTCTTCAACACTTTAAAGAGGTCTTTTGCGACAGATTTGCCCAGTTTAATACATTGTAAGATTTCTTGACTGCTGCTTCCATTGGTGTTGATTGTGGTTCCAAGTAATATGAATTCTTTGACAACCTCACTTCTTTCTTCATTTATTGTAATGCTACTTATTGGGCCAGTTGTGAGGATATTCTTTTTCTTTATGTTGAGGTGTAATCCATACTGCAGACTGTAGTCTTTAAACTTCACCAATAAGTGCTCAAAGTCATCTTCACTTTCAGAAAGCAATGTTGTGTCGTCTGCATGTTGCAGGTTGTTAATGAGTCTTCTTCCAATCCTGATGCCATGTTCATCTTCATATAGTCCAGCTTCTCAGATTATTTGCTCAGCATACAGACTGAGTAAGTATGGTGAAAAGATACAACACTGATGCACTTCCTTCTTGATTGTAAACCATGCAGTGTCCCCTTGTTCTGTTTGAATGACAGCCTTCTGGACTATGTGCAGGTTCCTCATGAGCACAATTTAGTGCTCTGGAATTCCAATTCTTCTCAATATTATCCATAATTTCTTATGATCCACACAGTTAATGCTTTTGCATAGTCAATAAAACACAAGTAAACATCTTTCTGGTATCCTTTCTTTCAGCCAAGATCCATCTGACATTAGCAATGATATCTCTCAAACCATGTCCTCTTCTGAATCCAGCTTGAATTTCTGGAAATTCCCTGTCAATGTATTGCTGCAACTGATTTTAAATTATCTTCAGCAAAATTGTGCTTGTGTGTGATATTAATGATATTGTTCGATAATTTCCACATTCTGTGGGATCACCTTTCTTTGGAATGGGTACCCATACGGATCTCTTCTAGTCAGTTGGCCAAGTATCTATCTTCCAAATTTTGGGCATAGATATAAGTAAATGCCTTCAGCGTGGCATCCATTTGTTGAAAAATCTCAATTTGTATTCCATCAATTCCTGGACGTCTGTTTTTTTTTTTTTTTTCCAATTCCTTCAGTGCAGCTATGACTTCTTCCTTTAATACCATTGGTTCTTGATCATATTCCACCTCCTCAAGTAGATAAAAACTAATTCTTTTTTTGTACAGTGACTGTGTATATTCCTTCCATCTTCTTTTGATGTGTCCTATATCATTCAATATTTTATTTACAGAATCTTTCAATACAGCAACTCAAGGCTTGAATTTTCTGTTCAGTTATTTCAGTTTGAGAAATGCCAGGCACATTCTTCCATTTTGTTTTCTAACTTTAGGTCTTTGCACATAATAATTGACTTTGTCTCCCTTCTCAAGCTGCTCTTTGAACTCTTTTGTTCAGCTCTTTTATCTTGTCATTTCTTCCATTTGCTGTAACTATTTACCATTCAAGAGCAAGTTTCAGAGTCTCTTCTGACATCCATTTTGTTCTTTTCTTTCTTTCCTGTCTTTTTTAATTATCTCTTAATTTCTTCATGGATGATATTCTTGATGTCATCCAACAATTCATCTAGTTTTTGGCCATTTGTGTTCAATGCCTCAAATCTATTCTTCAGATGGTCTCTAAATTCAGGTGGGATATAATCAAGGTCATATTTTGGCTCTCGTTGACTTCTTTTAATTGTCTTCAGCTTCGACTTGAACTTGCATATGAGCAATTGATGGTCTGTTCCACAGTCAGCTCCTGGCCTTGTTTTGGCTGAAAATATTGAACTTCTCCATTGCCTCTTTCCACAGACATAGCTGATCTGTATCCTGTGTATTCCATCTGGTGAGAGGTTCATATGTATATCTGCTGTTCATGTTATTGAAAAAAGGTATTGCCATTAATAAGTCTTCCATCTTGCAAAATTCTATCATGCTGTCTCCAGTGTGATTTCTATTACCAAGGCCATATTTTCAACTACCAGTGATTCCTCTTTGTTTCTAACTTTCACATTCCAATCACTAGTAATAATCAATATCTCTTGATTGCATGTTTGGTCAATTTCGGACTGCAGAAGTTGGTAAGAATATTCAATTTCCTTGTCTTTGACTTTAATGATTGGCATGTAAATTTGAATAATAGTCATATTAACTGATCTTCCTTGTAGGTGTATGGATATTATCCTATCACTGACAGCATTGTACTTCAGGACAGATCTTGAAACATCCTTTGTGATGATAAATGCCATGACATTTCTCTTCAATTTGTCAATCCTGGCATAGTAGAGCATATTATTGTCTGATTCAAAATGGCCAAAACCAGTCCATTTCAGCTCACTAATTACTAGGATACTGATCTTTATGCATTACATTTCATTTTGACAACTTCCAACTTTCCTACATTCATACTTCATGCATTACATGTTCATAAAGATATAGGATAGAATAAAAAGATCTAACATATGTATAGTAATAATCTCATGAGGAGAAGAGACAACAAATGGTATAAGACATGTATTTGAGAAACACTGGCCAGGAATTTTCCAAACTCAATGAAAATATCAAAGTTCAGATACTTCAGATTCAAAATACACATACAAACACCAAGCAAGATGACTATGAATGAAGCCATACTAAGAAACATTATAGTAACATTATTAAAAATGAAAGCAAAGAGAATACTTCATTGTACCTGGGTCTAGAAGGAGTATATTATCTTAAGTAAAAATGAAAACTAAAGTAAGATGGAAAGCTAACTCTTCTAAAGAAATAATGTGGAAACAAAGAACAATAGACTGAGATATTTGAACTGTTACAAGAAAAAAATACAGCTTGCCTAGCATTCTGTAGCAAATTAAGGTAATTTTAAAAAAAGGCAAAATACAGAAGTTTTCAGAAAAACAAAAGCTGAGGGTCTTTTTATAAGCTTGCCTGTACTATAAGAAATACTAAAGGGACTTCTTCCAGTTAAAGAAAAATGATTTCATATTGAAATACAGATCTTCAGGAAACGGTGCACCAGGGTGGATATATTTATGGGGCAAACATAGTACACATTGACTTTTGAAACAAAAATGTATTGTGTCTTGCAGAATTCACAGTATACAGAAGTAAATACGCAGAATATATGTAGACATGAAATGTATGAAAGGATCAGCACAAAAGACTGGAGGGGAGAAATGAAGTTAAACCATTTAAAAAAAATTTTTTTTGGTTATTCAAGAAGTGGTAAAAGTATATTGTAATGAAAAAATGTAACATGAAAGAATAATAAAAAATTTCAATCTAAAAGTCAATTTAAAAATGAAATAATAAACTAAGTGCTTGATGTATACAAGGAAGGCCAAGAAAAGAGACATAAAGGAAAATGAAATGAGATATGGTAACAGATAGTAAGATGATGTACTTAAAGGAGTTAAATCAATGATCGTATTTAATACAAATGGGCTCAATTCTTCAATTAAAATACAAAACTTATCTGACTAGATTGAAAAAAATGCTATTTATAAATGAAAAATTTTAAATATATGGAGACGTATTGTTTGCAAATAAAAGGATGAAAATAGATCTACCATGTAAATATTAACCAAAAGAAAAATGGTATTGTTAGGCAGTGTAAACTTTAAAACAGTAAGTGTTAAAAGTTGTAATGATACATATTTCCAGCTAATAAAAAGAGCAAGTCAATAGAAGGCTAAAGCTATACAATCATAAATTTGCTAACTAATAAAATAAACAGACAACAAGTCAGTTAAAGATATAGAACACTACACCCAGTAAGTGCATGGAATTTCAAACAAAGTAGACCATATTCTGGCCCATAAAGGAAATATTGCAGAATAAAAGTTCAATTCTCCATTAGGAGTAAAAAGTAAAAGTTTTATTGAGGAATAAAACAATTTGAACTAGGGGACGCTAATTTACAAACTGAAACTGAGTGCTCCAAAGGGCTGTACATAGAGCTACGTCTATATACAGTGAAATGAGGAACTAAGAGACAACAATCCTGATTGGTAAATTTTTCAGGGTTTCCTGACAACATCTTGTGTAAGCAATTTCAACAGTTCAGATTGTAACCCTAGCTGCACTTCTAAGAACTACAGCTGTTTTTTTTCCCCATTTCCCTGGGAACAGTAGTAGTAGTTGTTGTTGTTATGTGCCATCGAGTCAGACTTGACTTATAGTGACCCCTCCTTAGGTTTCCAAGGCAGTATCACTCAAAATGAATATATTTATTATCAGACCCGAATATATATATATTTCTCTTTGTGGCATAAAACTTAAGATATCATAAAATTCAATTATAATGCATATCTATTAACTCAATTTAATATCAGTAAGCTACCTAAAGATCTTAGAAATTGATTTTAACCTATATATTATAAAACATAATTACTGCTGAAGTAAAATTTGTTTTGATAGTTTATATTTCTATTCCAATTTTTCTTTTCTTTTGGTAAACAGTTTAGCTTTCTTTCTACTAATTCTGAAATTAACAAATGTTATTCCCTTGACTTGATGGCAGTGATTTTTTTTTTTTTTTTCCTAAATAAAATGCATCTCATATAATATCTAGCTTAAGTTACATAGAAAGGTTTTGCTTTTAAGGT
>NW_006922231.1:1238524-1248174 GCF_000298275.1 Orycteropus afer afer | reverse complement strand
TTGAACTGCCAGCCTTCTGGTTAGCAGTCAAGTGCCTTAGGTACTATGCTACCAAAGCTCCTAATAATACCATCTGGAGGTAGAAAATTATTACATTTTCATAACCCTGTCCTTTGCATGCTTTATAGGATCCTTTAGAGAAGCAAGTTATAATAATATGTTCTTTTTCAAGCCTTCTTATACCAGCTAAAATAAAAAAAATTCATCCTTTTCAGTGCATCTTTCAAGTAAACCAACTTACATAAAAATTTTCTCAATGTAGCTACTGAAAGCCTAACTCATAAGACAGGTGCAAAAGCACTTTTTTTTTTTTTTTTTGGAGACTTAAAAGACTGCCTTATGGAGGAAAAAACAAAACAAAACAAAAAAAACCTTAATCACTGCTAGCCATACCTTTCTGCAACAAGACAGAAACTCTGAAATAAAAGGAGACAGAAAAACCACACAAATTCACCAATCTGTGAGGCCATCCAAAAACCCAGGCTTATACTCAGCCCTACATAAGACAAACATATAGGTAACCTGGTTTCTTAAAATGTATACAGTAATTCTTGGATGAGATTGACTCAATTCAACAGAAAAACAGATCCTTGATAAACTTGTCAGGAGTCTCAGATGAAGGGATTTTATTCAGATCCTTTAACTGAAATTGAGCATTAAAAAAACTCATTTTCTGAAAGTGATCACTGAAATTCTAAATTATTTTAAGTATATTCAGCTTATAGTGTTTTTGAACATGAACCTCAAACCAGTGTCCCAGTAAGGGTGGGGGGATTCCAGGCTCATTTATAAAGGATCTCTGAGGTTGAACCTTTGCTTTCAGTCTCTTTTAATATAACTTATTCTGCTAGCTAGAGTTATAACCACTTATTTTAGACCTTAAACATTAGTCTCTCCAACTGGAAAATGTCCTGTGGGAAACAATTTTGCTATATTGATGTCTCCCAGAAACATCTAGGTATCAATCCAAATAGGCATTCCATTGAGGTGTTTAATTAGAGAGCCTTTATTTTCTGATTTACTGCACAGAAAACCAACTTTAGACAAATCAAAAGAAACTTAGAGTGGCCACTTATCTTCCAGACTATCTCTAATAAGGTGATGTCAGCCAGACACAAACTCACACATTAAAGGACCAGAGTTCTTGTTCATGGAATAAGCAGGAGTCCCAGAGAGAAGGCTCAGAGCTGCCCTTAGATTTGGTAGTCCCATTTTCCCTCAGATATAGTGTAACTTGCAAGAACAGAAATGGACGCTCAATAAAGCTTGGCGAGCTATAACACAAAGCAAGTGTAGCTCAGATTCAAGAGGTTATTTACCTTGTGATGACTCCCAAGACTTCATGAAGGCAGAGAGCACAAGTGGCTCTGCTGGTCCTATGGCTCAGATCCTTGATGCCTCGGGGCCACAGCAGGTGATGTACCTTCAATATCTGATTTCTGATACCTGAAACATCACAGAACAAAAGCTCAGTATCCCATTAGGAGTAAAAAGTAAAAGGTTTATTGAGGAATAAAACCAGAGAACACTCATTCACAAAGTGACACCAAGTGCTGTAAAGAGCAGTAAGCAAAACGAGACTCATATACATAAAATGAGGAACTAAGGGCCGATAATCTTGATTGGCTGATTTATAAAGGTGCAATTGAGTTTTGCCAAAACCACAAAGATTTTAAAATAGTTTGCTCCTTACATTCTGATTGGTTAATTTTGCAGTTTCCCGAGAACATCTTGTATACACAGTTTCAACAGTTCAAATTTCCTGGAACATTTAGACTGTAAACTCAGTTGCATTTCTAAGAAGTTTCGCCATCTCCTTGGGATCAATAGCAGGTCAGCTCCATGTTGTTAAGTTAGCCTAAAAGCCTCCATTTTGAGTTCTGCTATTATACTATCATCAAAAGATTGAAGTAGCACAGTGTATGAGCTCTGGTGACTTAGTGGCTAAGGTATTTGACTGCTAACCAGAAGGTTGGCAGTTCAAACCCACCAGCCACTCCACAGAAGGAAGACTGGGCAATCTACTTCCATAAAAATTTAACACCTCGGAAACCCAATGGGGGTCACTATGAATCAGAATCGACCCAATGGCAGTAAGTTCCTTTATTATTATTATTAACCAAAATCATGAATCCTTAGGAAATAATTCAGAGTCACCTCCATTATTTACACCATAATGGAATACAAACCCACCAGCTGCTTCACAAAGGAAGTTGAGATAATCTATTCTGCAAAGATTTACTGCCTTGGAAACCCAACGGCAGTCACTATGAGTCAGAATTGACTCATTGGCAGTGGGTTTTATATAGAAGGAGAGTTACCGCAAACTGTTAACCTTCTTAGGTTAAGAAAAGGAGGTGTCAATAAATAGATAACTCATTTATTTTAAAGTTAGTCCTATTTCCAGACAAATATTATCCTATTATATGACTGAATAAACTAATGAAATGTAGCAAAATAATCATAACAATAATAACTACAAATAATAAGGAAAGCCTAAGGATAACTTTATAATGGACAAGGGGATAACATCTTTTTTATATATTAAGAAAATAATTCCCTGCCACATATCTTCTTCTTTGAAAATTATGGACCAAAACAACTCTGTTAAGGTAGGTGAATGTTAATATTTCATACTTACTTAGAGAAAATGAATTTTCTAACAAATGTAGTATTGTATAAGTAGTATTTGAAGAAGATATAAGATATTGGCCAACAAGAGTCAATAAATAGCCACAAGATATAGCTTATGAAATTAAAAGAAAGATTCTGAAAAAAATGAAGTAGTAAGAATTCACCTAACATGGAGGTTTCTATTATAAAAAGCTTAAATTTATTTGTCTTTCTCTAAGAAGTCCATCGGGAGCTCTGGTAGGTAGCATAGTGGCTAAGACACTTGCAGCCACTCCTCGGAAGGAAGGTTGGGCAATCCTACTTCCGTAGTGATACTGCCTCGGAAACCCAAGGAGGGGTCGCTATGAGTCGGGGCTGACTCGATGGCACATAACAACAACAACAACAAGAAGTCCATCATTAGTATATTAGGTTTTTTTAAAAGTCCTTATATTTCTATTTCTAAATAATCATTTGTTTTTAATTTTATCATGGATTATATCTTGCAAATTTAACATTCATTCCCTTAACAATTATTCACTGAGTGTCTTTTATGTTCTGGGGCTAAGTTCTAAGTGCTGGAAATAAAATGATGAACCAGAGATACTTTGCCCTCATAGAATTTACATTACAGTGAGGGGAGATATAAACATAAGCAAGTAAATGAAATAGAAGTAAATTATGGAAGTCCTACAAAGGAAGACAAGGTTCCAGGACACAAAGCAAAAACAGCTGCAAAGAGACTTTACATAGGTGGGTCATAGGGGGCTCCTTTGAGGAAGTGACATTTAAGAAGAGAATGGAGAGTGTTCCAAGCACAGGGAAGAAGTTTTGAGTCTGGAAAGAAATATTTGAGTATCAAGGGACTGAAAGTAGGTTCCTGTGACTAGAGTGTCGAACCATGGGAAGTGTGAGTTAGGAGAAGAAGGTCCAGTGCCTGGCTTCTGTGTGAGAATCTTTCCTCAGTTTTTCTGGCTGTCCCAGACAGATATGAAAGTCAGCCAACAAAAGCTACATCCATTCGCCACATTCGTAGCTAAAGGGAGGCCAGCTCAAGGCTGTCAGCTTGGGGCTCCAACTCCACTGCTGTGGTGGTGCCTGGGTAAGCACTTATACAGGGAGGTGGGGGGGGGGTGGAGAGAACCTGAGTCTGCTGATAGTGAGTTGATTCTGATTCATAGTGACCCTACAGGGCAGAGTAGAACTGATCCATAGGGTTTCCAAGGTAGTAAATCTTTACGAAAGCTGACTGTCTCATTGTTCTCCTAAGGAACCACCAGCACTGGTGGGTTTGAGCCTAACACCTTTTGGCTAGCAGTGGAATGGTTTTTAACCACTGCGTTGCCAGAGCTTCTAGCACTTATGCAATGAGCTACTTTTGGGACTGGCTCGTTCTTTTATTAGCTTTTGGTTAGATACTTTATATCTTGGACTTGTTTCTAGACTTCTAAGTGGTCAGTGTCACCATACTGTTCTATTTTTGTTCTTTTGTCTTTAATCGTTATGGGCGGATGGGGACACTCAGCTACCTCTGAATGATGAATGGATTTACAAGTGACAAAAGATGAAGTAGGGAGACCCTTAAGGTGAAATATGCTTTCCTGGACTGGGGTGGGTCATTACCACAGAAATTAAATGAAGAAGACAGATTCAAAATACAGATTTGGTGGATAGACCCAATCAGCCTTTGTTGTTGTTAGTTGCATGGGCTTAGCTGTGACTCATGATGGCCTTATGTACAGCAAAAGGAAACATTGCCTGGGCTGTGCCATCCTCACAATTGTTTATGTATTTAGAGCCTATTGTTGCAGGTACTGGGTCAATTCATCTCATAGAGGGCTTCTCTCATTTTTCTTTTTTTTTCCTGTTGTTTTTTCTTGTTTAAATTTTTGCTGACCCTTCGGCCTTTCTGATGTATTATGTATAGAGAGTGAGGAAAAGGGAGAAAACAAGGCTAGCTCCCATAATTTCTGGCTTCAGCATCTGGATAGATAATGGTAGTACTATTCAGGGTCATGGGAGGGTAAGAGTGCCCCCTCATCTCGAATTTCAAGATAAATAGATGCTGATGGTGGCTACACATCAACAGAAACACCTTAGCCCCTCTTGTCCAGCCATCTCAGTCCAGCAGCTTTCACATCTGTGGCACCTCAGAATATCATTCAGATCCTTGTCTGGTGGCCTCCTCTACCCTCCCCTACCAGGCCTCTGGATGTCTACTGAGCTTGAAGAAGGACGTTCGGATGTTGGGTGGTACTGGGGTAATAGAGACTGCTCAGTGGACTCCCCTTCAAGGGACACTCAGAGCACATGCCATACCTGCCATAACATAGATATATCTCTGGTACCATCTATTGGGACTGAGAAGCCTAGAGGTGTGGGGTGAGGAGAGGAGGGCTTTGAAGAGTGGACACCAAGAGTCTTATTTTGGATATGATATGCTTAAAATTTCATTGAGAAATACTAAATTTAAGAACGAGGGTGTCTTGTAAGTAGCTCAAAGGCTTTCATTTGTACACCTAGAAGAAAAAATAATCCTGGGGAGTTTAGAAGACTTGTTTCCACTCCTTTCCACAGATGTATAATTTTTCCTTTTGTGAAACATGGGAGGCTTTTGGCTGGATATCTCAAAATTTTCAAAGAATAAGAAAGGACATTAAATATCTTCCAGGAGGAGAGTCCATCTTTATACCAGAGAAGAAATAAAATGTTAAAGAAAAGGGCAGAAACAAGGCTGAAAAAGAGAATTAAAAAAAAAAAAAAGCCTAGTGTCTATGCCCCATTTTCTATAAAAACATAAAGCATATGGGTAATATACCCAAATTCAAAGAACAACATCACAGATCAGCTTTGTTTGTTTTTCAGCACATATTTGAGAGGTGTATGTGTGTTTTTCAAGCATTCTTTTCTTCAAAAGGGGGAAATTTTCATGAAACACGAATGTTTTAAAGTTATTATAAAGATGAAACTTCCCAGGGGAGGCTGGTTTTCCTGGCCTTATCCTCATTTACCATATTTCCATATAGCTGGATGATTACTGTCTTTTCTTGTCCTTAAAATATTAAGGACTCGAGCATTTTCATTTCCTCTCTCATCTTAGAGCTCTGAAACAAAAGAAGTGAACATCAAACAGAGGGCAAAGTTTGTCTAAAGGACTTTATTCTCAACAATTTATCAGCTTGACCTATGAAAAAATATAAAATGCTAACTCAGAAACCATTCTAATATGTAAATTAACTTTCTCAAATACAAAAAAAATTTCTGTCATTTTCCTGGATCAACTAAAGTCGTGTATATTTTAGATAATGTTTCATGCTAGGGTTTATTATGTGAGTTTTCCTTTGTTTGCCAAGTTTCTTAATGTGTAATTTTCATGGATTCAAGTGACAGCTATTTATATCTCCTATTAAACTAGTCATTCATATAATGAAAATCATAACAGTATTATTAGCTTAAAAGCTCACATTTACTGAGTACTTACTATATACCAGAACACTGTTCAATGGTCTTTAATGTAATGGTTTATTTAATCCCCACAACAACACTTTGAAGTCAGTTTATTAACTCTATTTTAGAGATGACGATAGAAGACTCTTGTTAAGTGACTTGTCCAAGATTAAATTATATATTTAAATGACATATTAGCAGTTGATTTTCCATTCATTGAGCATACTTTGGCCTACTTACTTAGACTTTGGTCATTATATATTTAGGACACCAAATATAATTTTAAGGAGCTTTTGCTAACCAGAAGGCTGGCGGTTCAAACCGGTTCTGAAGGAAGGCTGGGCAATCCTACTTCCGTAGTGATACTGCCTCGGAAACCCAAGGAGGGGTCGCTATGAGTCGGGCCGACTCGACGGCACATAACAACAACAACTGGTGGCATAGTGATTAAAGCATTTGACTCTAGTCAAAAGGTTGGTGGTTTGAGCCCATCAACAGGTCCGAGAAAGAAAGATGGGGCAGTCTGCTTCTGTAAAGATTTACAGCCTTGGAAACCGAGTAGGGGTTGCTGGGCATTGGAATCAACTTGATGGCAGTAAGTTTGGTTTGGAAATATACTTTTAGCATTGGTATAACACAAAGCTCAGCTGAATCTTCCAGGTGAATAATTACTTTAAATAATCTGTAGCTATATTGAATTACCTGTCTATGTTCCACTATTTAAAATCATAAAGATTTCAGCTAACTGAGGGAGCTTTCATTCATTCATTCATTCTTCAAATTGTTGAGCATCTACTATGTGCTGGGCACTACTGTAGGCACTTAGCAGACTTCAATAAGTAAAAGAAACAAATTTGCCTGCCCTTCCAAAAAAAACCAAACCCACTGCCATTGAGTTTATTCTAACTCATACAGACCCCTCACAGGATTTCCAACACTGTAAATCTTTATGAAAGTAGATTGCTTCATCTTCCTTCATGGGAGCTGCTGGTGGGTTTGAACCACAGACCTTCTGGTTAGCAACAAAATGTCCTTAGGTAAGTTATATTCTAATGTTGTTGTTGTTGTTATGTGCAGTCAAGTCAGACCAACTCATAGCGACAACTCCTTGGGTTTCTGAGGCGGTATCACTACAGAAGTATATTTCCTTCCAACCTTCCTTCCAAAGAGTGGCTGGTGGGTTTGAACCACCAGCCTTCTGGTTAGCAGTCTAGTGCCTTAAGCACTATGCTACCAGAGCTCCTTATATTCTAATAGGGGAAGGCAAATAATAAATATAATACCTAAATAAATAGAAAATGAAAATAAAATAAGTTCCATTTTTTTTCAAAGATAAGAGGAAGGGTATCAGGACTGCTAGGGTGCTGGGAATGGTGGTGGACTGTAATTTAAATAGGGTGGTCATGGTAGCCCTCCTGAGAGGCTCCAGAACAAGAATTTTCAGCAAGCTTGAGATAATTTTTCTTAACAAGTATAAATCAAATTCTATCCCTCCCTGTTTTAAAACTCTTGTTCTTAGAATAAAATCCAAATTTCTCCTCCTAGACTACACACTCCTCCATAATCTAACCCTTGACTACCTGTGTGACTGCATGTGTCTCATCTCTTCCTCTATCATTGTGATCCCGCCACACTGATCTCCTTGCTACTCTTCAAACACACCTTCTTCAGATCCCTTCACTCTTGCTTTTCTCTCTGCCTACAGCTCTTACACCAGATTGAGCAATAGCTTGCACCTTCACATCATTCAGGTGTCTGCCCAAATGCCCTCTCCTTGAACAGGTTTTCTCTGATGACCCAATCTAAAGTAGTGCACACATGCACATGCATTCACACACACCTACACACACACCTGCCACCCCTTTCTATCTCATTCCCCTTTATTTTTCCTGTTAAAGCTTACTATGATATGACCTAATAATATTATATGTCTGCTTGTCTATTACTGATCTCCTTTATATTGTTTTATTCTTCAAAGCTTCTCTGTTGTTTTTAATAATGACCAGTGTATAACAGGCAGTCCATAAATAGTTTTGAATTAGTAATTGAAATGCACATAGACATTAATAACATAGTCCCAAAATGAAAACACTGTTTTCTGAAAACAGTTTATTTCACGAGACAAAAAAATTAAATAATTCCATAAAGTAGGTATCATACAAAGGGTTCAGAATGTGGAAAGACTTTGTTAGGGAGGGGAGAAGAATATCATGTTGGGTCAGGATCTGGAAACTGGACATATCCACCATAACATGACAGGAATCAAGCCTTCAGAGGCTGATAATATAAGAAAATCCAAACAGAGGGGGTTTTATCATCAGAAAAGACTGTTAATAGTTGGGTGAAGGCATTATAGATTATTATATTAATAGGGGTGGGCAGACATTATGTATAATTTGGGGGCAGATCTCTATCATTCATTGAGAGCTTACTCTGCATGAAACAGTGTTCCAGGTTCTTTGCCTGTAGTATCTTATGTACTATCATCAAAACTCTTTGAAGTGAGTACCATAATACTTCTTTTTAAAGAAAAAGACCAAAGTGCTCAGAGATGAGAATTACACACAACCAGTAAGTGACAAGTCGTACATTGGGACAGGGAGCAATGTAAAGCCCATGCATTTTATACTGATCTTTGCAGCTTCCACTGCCTCCCCTCTTGCATACTCAGAAGGAAGTTGGTGCTTTATCAAGGAGAGGTCCGCCTACAGATTGTAGAAACTTAGGCACATGGATAGGATACAGAACTTAGTGAAATTGGGTGATTGGAAGAAATGGGTCAGAATCTGTATGCTAGAGTCGGAAACAAGTGCTTGATTACAATGAACATCATAAGAACTCACAGCAAATAATAATCAATGCTAGAGCAGAACTTTCTCAAGTTAACATGCACCAGCATTTAGAATTTCTGAAATCCCTCATGACTACGACCAAAAATGGTCCCTGCAATACCTTATAGCACGACCCAACAGGGAGCAGATAAATGATTTCAGAAACAAAGAGATCCAAAAAGAGCTAGACTAATTGTTATGAAACTTTGTTAATGACAAAGAGTATTTACTGAGCATCTACTCTTTCTAGATTCTTGTGCTGGATCTAGTGGTTACAAGAAGTAAAACCTACCTCCTCTGAGTCTTTTTAACCACAGCCAAGTTCTTAACTTGAAGGACATGTCATTTAATAATTCTGTTGCCTATTTTTAAATCATTGCACAGGAAATGAAAGATAATCTTCCTTTCACTACAACTCCAGTTCCACATAGGTTGCTCTGTATTAAGTTCATAAATCACTTCCATATTATGAATTCCAGAGTTTTTCATTAATTCTAAGTTATAGGGGACAACAGAATGATAATAAAGGTGGTTAACCCAACATAGATGGCAGAGGAGAAAAATTAATTCTATTTGGATTGACACCAGTATTATTCCCCTCATCTAGATACATACAGTTTTAAGAATAAGAATGCTATACAAATCATCCATTCAGAAAAAAAAAAAAAAAAATGTAAACTCATCCTTAAAAACATTCCCTTTGCATAAAATTATATTTTGTACTAACCTCAAAAATTACAAGGAGAAACAAAAATGAGC
>NW_006922231.1:1232589-1237889 GCF_000298275.1 Orycteropus afer afer | reverse complement strand
TGGACAAATCACTTAAAATTAAAAAATCCATAAATGTACTTCAATTACCTTGGTGATTTATTTATCCTCCTTTTCCCCAATTGAAGTTTGTTGAACTGTAGACAAGAAAAGACAATGAACTTGGTGGTAGATTAAAAATAGAGAAGTTGTCATGGAAAATGATCCATTTCCTTTCTCCTATAAATAGATTCTAGTTTTAAAAGGTGTTCATTATAAAAAGAATATCGGATTTGATAGCTGCATGAGCAGATTTTGCTTCAATTCTGAAAATCAAAGTTACGTAAGGCCCGAAATTAAAATCTTTCCATTCTGTTCAGTTCTGAATATATTTCTTATGTGATACTGCCCTGGAAATCCAAGGAGGGGTCGCTATGAGTCGGATCCAACTTGACGGCAGCGAGGTTTTTGGTTTTTTGGAATATGATAACAACATGCTAAACTCTGAAAGGGGTACAAAGGAGAGACATAAAACCCAAACCCTTCCACTGAGGAACACAGGTAATTTTTACAAATAAAAACAATAAAATGAAATATCATTACTATGTATGACTCTACATAATATATATAATAAAATTCCAAATTTATAGCACACACACACACATAAAATTAATCTAGAGAAGGGTCTTAATTGAAGGCATGGGACAGAGATCCAAATCCTAGCCCTGTTCTTACTTATCTAGCTTCTTAATCTGAGGTTAGTCAACCACTCAGTAAGGTCAGTACATTAAAAGAATTTTGGAAAGTTGAGGTTTGACATCAGATGTGAGCTGGTTCAAATCAGGAACTGCCCATTACCTGCTGCCATACTGTGAGCAAGTGACTTAAGCAAATTGAGTTACCTCAACTGAAAAATGGGATAACAATGCCTACATCAAATACCATGGCGAGGATTAAACAAGACAGTGCAGATAACTCACCAGCACTTACTAAGCATTCAGAAAGGTATTTCTCTTCCCCCAGAGCACACAATATCTAACTGTAAGGTAGTGACCATTGAGAGAAACATACTGCCTTTCCAAGCTGTAACAAAGCAATAATGAAACTCTTCCAAGAAATAAAATAAGAAAAACAGCAATACTACCCATGATGAAGAAAGTTCATACAAAAATTTATTTGTCTGAAAGAGTACATATTACTTTAACTTCAATTTATAAATAACAAATTAGACTAGGAATTAGCTTAGCTGTCAGTCAAAGCTGATTAACCAGTTCTCTCTGTAAACACTTGCTGCTCTTCTGGGTTAAGGCATAAATTACAGCCTGACCTTCGCTCCAAAGTTGCTTGGTCTGTCAATTCATCTCTGTGCAGTCCATAGATCATCTGTTATATAAATAGAAGTATGTCCCTTGCTTCTGGCTCTTCTGTAATAATAATAACAAAGTAATAATAATAGCAACCACACTAGCATTTATAGAGCCCCTGTTATGTGCCAGGCACTGAGTTAGACATCTTACCCACACTGTCTCATTATGTACCCATAACAATTCTATGCTATGAGGGAGCCACTCTTAACCCCACTTTACAGATGAAACAATGAGGACTAGGATTCCAGTCCAGGACTCGCTAATGGTAAAGCCTATCCCATCATCTGAACCACTGTGCTGTTCTAGCTCCAATTCTATCTTCCCTTTCTTGGTCTCAGATCTCCATATACTGGGGAGAAGTTTTTTTAAAAAATGTCTTTTTTTTTTTTTTTTCATATATACTTCTCTTCAACAGAGGTTTCTTAAAGAAAGCTTGAACTATAATCATGTGTAAACAATCAAGCTATTCTTAAAAAATGCACGTATAAAGTAAAGGAAGAAAGGGAAAGAGAAAGATAGGGAGAGGAGTAAGAAGAGGAAAAACTTGAAACTCTATAACCATTCCCTCATATACAGGAACTTGGAAAGTTCAGAACGTCTTAATAGATGGAGAGAAGTAAGGGCATTCATAGTGTAGGACTAAGCATAAGCCATAAATAAATAAAGATAAAAATAGACATAGTTTGTCAGCAGAGCCAGTGGGAAGACCACTCTGACCCAAGTAATAAATGTGAATTAGGAAGAGAGAAAATGTTTGCAAAAGTAAGGTGAGGTCAGTTTTCTAAGATTGTCTTGGCTTGATTGTTAGGAGTTTAGATTGATTTGTCAGAATATGGAAAGCCTTTATTCACTCTTGAGTTGGAGCTGTTAGGAAATGAGAAATTTCTGTCCTGTTTTGTTTTTAACTGTTGCTTTTTTGCACATGATCAGTCTTCCTTAAACTGTAAGTTCTAAATTAATCTTGAAATTAAAATACTTTGGAGAAATGTCTGTATTAAATCAATAACTATTCCTACTTTTTATTTGACATTCACAATTTAGAGGTAATAAACATTACTTAATTTTGAAATGATTCTCCTACTAAAAAAATTGAAATCCTTTGTACACTTCCACAGACTGTACTGTTCCATGACATTTACTCAGCTTTAAGAGGCAATAGCTCTCTTCATGGAATGTTAAAGCTCTTTTAAAATAGAGCCTTGTTTTAGGAAAAGTAAGGGGACTGACCTGAACTTTGCCAACTATTCTATCTGCTTTTTCTCATTAATCCTATGTAATATGCTATAGGGTAATATTATCAGCCCCATCTTACAGATAAAAATTCAAAGCTCAGAGGTTTTAGGTAACTTGCCCAGTCCTGAGGATTTTAAAGAGAAAAACAATCTAAGCTAAGAATGTGTCTATTCAGTGGCAGGGAACCAAAGCAAAACAGACATTTTAGCTAGAATATCCTGTCCTCCATCTGCTTTCTATACCAGCAAATATTTCAACTACTTGAAAGAAACTATTGAATTAAGGGATTTACCAAGGCCTGAATGGCTCCACCTCTCTGGACCAAGTGTTAACACATTCCTATTCCTATGACAAAGAACTGTTTCCCTGCATCACAATCTACTTTGTGTTGAGGGTAAAGGGTCCCTCAACGCATGCTTTCAAAGAAAGCCTATGAAACAAGTCCCTTTCCCTTTCATGCCCTTTGACCTGGTGTGGAAACTTCTTGCCTTAAATGTCTTGCTCATTTTTTTTTTAAGTACCTGGAATCCTACTGCACAAATGCACAATTGTCAAGCCCAATTTTCTACTCAAAAGCTGGCAAAAAAAATGGCAATTCTCTGCGCAAGTGTCAATTAATACCTGCATCCACCAACCACTCCTCTGTGGGAAGGTTGGGCAATTTACTTCTGTAGTGATGTTGTTGTTATGAGCCATTCAGTCAAACCCGACTCCTAGCAACCCATCCTTGGGTTTCTGAAGCCACAGCACTATGGAAGTAGTTTGTCCAAACTTCCTTCTGAGGAGTGGCTGGTGGGTTTGAACCACAAGCCTTCTGGGGGCTCTGAGAAAATGAGAGATTGGCTTAGGCACAAACCCAAGGAGGGGTCACTATGAGTCAGATCTGACTGGACAGCAGTGAATTAGGTTTCTTTTTGGTTAAGACAGAGAACCAGACTGCTTACCCTGCAAATCCAAAAAGTCCTAGGAATACTTCTCTGAACAGGACCACATTGGCAATATTTACAGTTGCCTTATCCCCTGTATATAAGACAGTTCCATTCTACATTCTGCTCTTCTTGTTAAACCACATGTCCTCACTTCAGGCTCAGAAAACATGTCCCCCCTAAAGATATGTTCTTTTACTAAGAAGCTGTTCATTTATGCAAATATATTAAGGCAATAGCCTAGAGAGGGGGTGCTAATGAATTCTTTGACAGCCTCTGAAAATCTTAAATCACATGCAAACCCAGGATTATAAAGTCAAAAATGAAAGTTTAACCATAAAAGAGAAATATAGGGAATAAAGCCATTAGACTGTTTCAGGAAAGTGACCCTTGAGCTGTGACCTGCTTATTAATTAGGAGGGACTGAAATTCTGAAAGAGAAAACTGACTCAAATCACCAGCTACCTTCATAGAATAAAGGAAATTTTCTCAATTTACTTGATTAGTAAATTACTAAAACTTACTAGTTAGTACAGAATAATTAGAAAGAACACTTGCTAGTCTAGATTTTTCAGTTTTCTACCAGTATAGTTATTTATATGTTAAACATGTAGACTAAACAGGCTTTGGATGGTTTCTGAGATGTTTATTTTGGTGGTTTAATAATTGAGCAACTATTACTCTTAATAGCTATTCCAAAAACATCATCTTCTTGCCTAACTTCATTGAGTCTACCATTGAATAAGAACATTTTGATAGGAGCCAGTAAATTTAACACTAGTCAGGAAAGCTAGAATTTAAGAAACAAACATCAACAACAAACATAGAATACCCACAGGTGTTGATTTTACAGTAGATATGTATTTTCTTCTTTCTACTTTCCTTTATTTCCCAAATTTTGAACACATATGACTTTTTAACCAGAAAAAAAAAGTCTTTTTAAAACATGTATGTAAATTATATATTCTGCCACGTGCTGACCCAGAAGCCAACAGATCTAAGTAAGATTCAGTTCAGCCAAAAACCAACAAAATTATTTTAGACAAGGGAATGTTTGTCTAAAATTATTTTGGACAAGGGAATGTTTTCATGTTGAGAAAAAGTTTTGTTTGGAATTGAAGAGAACCAGCATTTCCTGGAGTAAAAGGAAGCAAATATTATTATCACCATAAATGGGGCAAAAAATTTAACCAACATCCCTTTTATTTCTCATTCTTAAGAGGCCCCAGTTAATGTCTTTTTGCAAAGGTTTCTAGTTGATGGGTGGTTGGCAGGACATGCAGCAGGTTAACCAATGGGTGTCATTTCACATTTCATAGTTTATTCTTCAGGAATTCACTTAATTCACCCCAAGCCAGAGGCTGCCATGTCCTGCAGTTATTTCCTACACATTGAGAGCAGATCCATACATGAGTGGGGTTTTCATTAACCAAAATCATGAGACCAGTGGGTAAAAGTCAGAATGTCATTTTATTAATTTGCAATAAGAAATAATGATCTTCGAGACAGGAATAACTAAGTCTTCATGACTAACCCAGCTGCTGTTTTTAGACAGACTTAAAACAGAAAGCCAATTCATAATCAGAAGATAAGTTGAGAAGCATGAAATCAGAACAAGAGTTAGTTAAAATAAGTGTATTCATTAGAAGGCAGTTTTCCAACTGCTTCATAGAGCCTGGTTCTGCTAAAGTGATCAACAAGGGAGCTTCAATCTTACTTTAAAATTCTTGGGAGAAGCTTTCCACCAGTCCCCAACTACTAACAACAATTTTAATTTTTCATTCTCATTTGCACTGTATTTTAATGAACGACCCTACACCTAACTTGAAAAGTGTTT
>NW_006922231.1:1226743-1231884 GCF_000298275.1 Orycteropus afer afer | reverse complement strand
CAATCCTCATTTATCGACATGGTTAGTTTCCAAAGACCACTTTGTTATGAAAAAATCAGCATTATGAGAAAGTGGAGGATGACCACATCAGATTACAAAATGAAGGATGACTACATCATCACGTAACTTCCAAATTACTTCGTTATACAACTGCCTGATCATTACCTCATTACATAACTACCAAACCACTGAGAATGCGGCCCAGACAAGTTGACACATAACCTTAACCATCACAGCCAGTGTTACTCTCAATTCACACCCCAGCATTTGTTTCTGCTAGTTGTATGTTGTTAATGCACAAATTAGTAGGACAGTACATTTTTACTATTATAAATGTGAAATGTCAGATAATGAGATAGCCAGTAAGTGTAGAGTAGGTTTATTATGATAAACATAACAACCATTTTCTAACAATATTTGGGCAAAAGAAACTTTATTGTAACTGAGAAGTGATTCAGAAGAATGAATTTAGGTGCTCCAGAACTCAGAATCTAGAGATTAAAATCTAAAGCCTTTTTTTTATAAAATAAGACAAATTCCTACCAGCAGAAAGACTGATAATAAAAAAAGTTGAGGAAATCTAGCCTCCAGCAGTCATAAAGGCTAAAATAGTTTGTTTGATTTTGTTGCATACTATTGCTAAGACAATTTCTCCCCTATTTTCTATATGATGTGTTTCTTTTGCTCTAAATTAAACTGAAATAATTCATCTTGAATGATGAATAATTTGCCCAAGTATTTTTATATTCTTAATCTTTTTGTTAAATCTAATTTAATAAAATTAGGGGAGCTCTGGTGGCATAGTGCCTAAGGTATTTGATGCTAACCAGAAGGCTGGTGGTTTGAACCACCAGCCACTCCTTGGAAGAAAGATTGGGCAATCTACTTCCTTAGTAATATTGCCTTCGAAACCCAAGGAGGGGTTGCTATGAGTCAGTACCGACTTGACCACAGAGTTTGGTTTTTTTATAATTGACTTGCATCAAGTTGATTTTGGCTCATAGCAGCTCCATGTGTGTAGAGGGGTTTTCAAGAATGTGACCTTTCAAAAGTATATCATCAGGTATTTCTTCTGAGGTACTTGTGAATAGGTTCAAACAACCAACCTTTCAGTTAGTAGTTGAGCACTTAACTGTTTGTGCCACCCAGTGAGTCCTATGTATTTATAAATGTTACAGAATTTCAATAAGAATGGCAATTTGTTTGGGTACATAGACTGCAGTTGAAGTTAAATTGGGTGTCCCTGAATTAAAAAGAATTATGCAATCCAACAACAACATGCGGTCTACAAAATGTTGTTGTTGTTGTTGTTATGTGCCGTCGAGTCGGCCCCGACTCATAGCGACCCCTCCTTGGGTTTCCGAGGCAGTATCACTACGGAAGTAGGATTGCCCAACCTTCCTTCCGAGTGGGTACATCTCATATTTGTACAGAATGTTCGTGTACATATGATTATCACGTTGGACTTCCATAACAATACTAGAGGTAAGTGGAATGGAGCCAATACGCACTTCATTATACTGAAGAAGATACTGAAGAGCAAAGTGAGTCAGTGACTTATCCAAGATCACAAAGCTAGGATATATTTGGCAGCATCAGAACTAGAACCAGATCTTCTAAAGAAGCTGTTCTTTCAGTCCGTATTCTAATAAAGCATAAGATATTAAGCTTATCTTGTTGTTGTTGTTGTTGTTGTTATGTGCCGTCGAGTCGAACCCGACTCATAGCGACCCCTCCTTGGGTTTCCGAGGCAGTATCACTACGGAAGTAGGATTGTCCAACCTTCCTTCCGAGGAGTGGCTTATCTTAGTGCAAATAAATGTGAAACCATGTAACAACAGAAAAGGAAAAGGAGACAAATTGCTGACTAAATTATCTGGGGAATTGTCTCAATCCATTGCTTCACTCCTTGTCTGTGACATTTACAACCCCACAGATCATCAGAGTTGATCAAACTGACTGGTCAGTCCTGCATCTCTTCTTTCTTTGCTACATCCTGTTGTTGTTATGTGCCATCGAGTCGGACCCGACTCATAGTGACCCATCCTTGGGTTTTCGAGGCAGTATCACTACGGAAGTAGATTGCCCAACCTTCCTTCCGAGGAGTGGCTAGTAGGTTTGAACCGCCAGCCTTCTGGTTAGCAGTCAAGTGCCTTAGGCACTACACTACCAGAGCTCCGGCTTCATCCTATGGTTACCCTCTTTTGGGGAAAAAATGGATAGTTTGCCTGGGCTAAAGAGGACTGCTTTTAGTCAAGTTTGTAAGCAGCTGTATATCTCTGCTGTAGATTTCGCCAACAAGCAAGCTTCTAAGGTCTATTTGGAAACACATGGAAAACACAGGCTTATCATATTTCCAAGACCCCAACAGTTTAAAACAATGCTTAAATTCCTATTCCAATGAGTTTCTGATAAATATCAGAACCATGAGCTGAAGTCCAGCTTTAGAATGCATAAAAAATTCAATTTTCACTCTCCTTTGCAGTTATTCCCTACAAAATTTAATGCTTTGTACACTATAAATGTGAGAGAAAGATGTGGCTATTTGTTCACGTAAAGATTTACAGCCTTGAAAATCCTATGGGACAGTTCTACTCTGTCCTACAAGGCCACTATGATTCCAAATTGACTCAGCAAAGGCAGTGGGTTTTTATGCTGTAAATAAAAGACCAGAAAAAAGTAAATGGAATAATCCTTGTCCTTCATTTCACTCCATTCTTTTTTCTTAGCTTGGCATTTTGGCCTTTACTAACACGTGGTATCTGACACTATTAGACCTGAACATATTTGCTGAACTTAAAGAGATCAAGATCAAATGTGTCAAAAATTAGCTGACAGTTGGGACATTAGAGGTACTTTTCAGGAGGAAAGTTCAGGCGGAACAAACATAAAAGGAAACAGCAAACCCATATTAAGTCCTAGGAAATAATGTTCCACAAGCTGCATAACTTTGCTTAGTTAAACAAATAATCCTGAAGATAAACCTTTGTTTTCACATTTTGGGGACACTTAGTAATGATCACCTATGGTAATAATAATAATAGTAATTATTATAATTATATAATATATAATAATCCCATGGGAAACGTTGACAGTGAGACAAAATATGTTTTTTTCAAATTTTTTTTTTTTTTTTTACAGTTCAATGTCATAAAAAGATATTCCTGGAATCAGAGCCTTTCCTATATCAATTTTTATAAAATTTAATATACATTTTATATAATCAGATGTAACTTTACATCAAATCATTCCCTGGAAATTCCACTGAGAGGCAAAGCTTTTGTTTGTTAAGGACCATTCACAATACACCACTCACCAAGATCTCTTAATACTCCACTCTCTCAGAGATGAGAGAACTCACCATGCATTAACATGCAGTATAAAAGTTTAATGGGATTTCAACATATTCTGAGGATTTTCTCTGAGAGAAGACTCTGGAAATCCAATCTAAAATAAGGGACCAGAAAGATTGAGTAGAGAAGAGTAAGAACTGCCATTACATGCCCAGGAAGCAGTAGCTTGCCTCGAGAGATCATTAAAACCAATCAGAAGAATGTGTCAGTCTAACTCCAAACCCACTGCCATCAAGTTGATTCTGACTCATAGTGACACTTTAGGACAGAATGGAACTGCCCCACAGGGTTTCCAAGGCTGTCTTTCAGAATTAGATTGCCTCATCTTTGCCCCATGAAGCACTCATGGGTACCAAATACCAACCTCTTGGTTTGTAGTCGAATTCTCTAACCATTACACCACCAGAGGTTCTTGTCAGTGACTAAGACCTTATTTCTGAATCTGTATATTTGTGTGACTGGGAAAGTTCTAGCCACTGGAAAGATCAAGGTTTCAGCAGTTAGCTAGAGTTTGCTTTGCTTGACTCAGTAATCACCCTACTGAAGACCGTTAGCAAAATTTTCAAATGTCTCACCTCTTCCAACTTTTTTCACCTGCCTCTTCTTGAGTTTCCAGTCTCTCCTGGCCCATGATGTCTCTGAGTAGTGTCACAACAAAACTGTAATTTTAATTTGGAACAGAGAGCCACTTGTCCCTTAAAAATAAAACCACACTTCAATAAAAGCCTAATTAGAGGAGGGCAAGACCTTTTTCCTGCTTCTCACCTCTGCTATAGGGAGTGAAATGTTGTTTTTACAACATGACCAAAGTAGGTGAAAGGAAGTCTGGCCACACTGCCAAGGAGCATTCCAATTGCACTTCTCTCAGGACAGATTTGTTCACCCTGTAGGTTAACTATAGTATTATAATTAAGTTGTAAGAATGTATTAATAACCATCAATGATAACAACATGATACTATTTCATTAGTACCTGCATAGTGCTTTAAAAAATAATAGTAATTTTTTTTTATTGTGTTTTTGGTGAAGGTTAACATAGCAGTTTAGCTTCCTACTCAACAATTTCTACACAAGGCTTATGTAATGCCCATATCCTGTATTACAATTGCCAAAGGAATCAAAGTAGGGAACTTTTTTGTTTAGGAATGTGCCTTCAGTCATTCATCCCCATTCAACTTTGACTAAACCAAGGTTCAGGCAAGTTGAATGACTGATGCATCAGGAGACAGATGGACAGTTGATCACATTGTCAGAAAATCACAATTTCATTGAATGCTTTCCACTGAAATGCAGTACTTCATCATCAGTCCTTTTAATTGAAGCAAACAAAATAGTGTAAGGTGTTTATTCCTTTTTGCAAAGTTCTTTCTAATATTAAACTTCTCTAAAGGATAACGGGGAGCTCTGGTAGCATAGTGCCTAAGGCACTTGATTGCTACCCAGAAGGCTGGCGGTTCAAACCCACTACTCACTCCTTGGAAGGAAGGTTGGGCAATCTACTTCCATAGTGATACTGCCTCGGAAACCCACGTAGGGGTCCCTATGAGTTGGTTCCAACTTGATGGCACATAACAACAACAACAACAACAAAGGATAACAGGCATATCTGTTTGATGACATTAAAAATAAGTCAAAACTGAAAAAATATTTGGTAATAACATATCTGACAAGGGACTTATCTCTAGAATTTATAGAACACTGCAACACCTCAATAACAAAAAGACAAACAATCCAATTAAAAAATGGGCAGAAGACATGAATAGACACTTCACCAAGGAGGATATTCAAG
>NW_006922231.1:1219397-1225128 GCF_000298275.1 Orycteropus afer afer | reverse complement strand
ATGAGACAAATTATATGTGAACTGCTGTATGAAAAGTGAATTTACTCTGTAAATCTTCACCCAAATCCTAAAAAAAAAAGAAAAACTAATTCATTCAGAGCTGAAACATTAAAATAAACTTCCTACCACTTAAAAAAAAAATAAGTCAAAACTGATTTTCATAAAATGCTCCCTGCCAAAAAAAACACTAAACTTTGCTTCTATTTATGAAATTATTCAACCAGATTATTTTCTACATTGTTTTTGGTCTTAAGACATCCCTTTAGTTACCTCAGGTGATGACTGAAGTTGTTTATCTACTACTTTAGTCCATCCATTCTGATCTTGCTCAGATTTTGCATAACAACGTCCTTTAAACAGTACAACCAAATGTTTTCAAACTGCATATTAATAAAAGGTACTAGTGTTTTTCTAATTTCCTCATGGACATTAAAACCTATTTTTAAACTAAATATCTCTTTTTGTAGCTGTAAATAAGAAGAGTAAGTAAATTATTCTTAAGTTTTTTACTACATACTATATAAGGAGCATAGTGGCATAATGAGCATAAGGCTTTTGGCTGCTAACCAGAAGTTCAGTGGTTCAAATCCATCTGCTGCCGTGCAGGAGGAAGATGAGGCAATCTACTTCCGTAAAGATTTACAGCCTTAGAAACCCAATGGGGGTTGCTATGAATCAGAATCAACTCTATGGCAATGGGATTTTTTTTTTTTTTTAGGTTAAATCTGTTGTTGTTAGGTGCAGTTGAGGTTCCAACTCACCACAAGTTGTACAACAGAACAAAACACTGCCCAGTCCTGCACCATCCTCATGATCCTTGCTATACATGAGCCCATCGTTGCAGCCATTATGTCAATCCATCTTGTTGAGGGTCTTTCCCTTCTTCGCTGCCCTCCAATTTACCGAGAATGATATCCTTCTCCAGGGAATGGGCTCTTCTGACAACATGACCAAAGTAGGTGAAAGGAAGTCTGGCTATGCTTCCAAGGAGCATTCCAGCTGCACTTCTTTCAGGACAGATTTGTTCATCCTGTAGGTTAACTCAGAAGGAAGATGGTGCAATCTACTTCCGTAATGATACTGCCTCAGAAACCCAAGGAGGGGTCACTAAGAGTTGGGTCAACTCGAGGGCACATAACAACAACATAGGTTAACAATAGTACTATAATTAAGTTATAAGAACATATTAATAACCATCAATAATAACAATGTGATACTATTTCATTAGTAGCTGCATAATTCTTTTTAATAAAAAAAATGATTGTGTTTTTGGTGAAGGTTAACACCACTGTTTAGGTTCAAACTCAACAATTTCTACACAAGTTGTTTAGAATTGGTGACATTCTTCAAAATGTCTGAACATTCTCATTACTTCCATTCTGGTTGTTTCATTTCCATTAACCTTGTTTCCCTGCTCCCTTACATCCTCATCATTGTTTTAAAGTAATTGTTGACAATTTGGCTCTATGTAGGTGATTTTTTTAAAAGAAGCACAGCACTTGTGCATGATAGTCATTATTCTTGGAGCCAATTTGTTTTTTAGCTACAAGGTAATCTCGGGATTACTTTCAGTGCAAGGTTTGGAGAATATCTCAGGGCAATAGTCTAATAGTCTTGGAGAGTCCTCCATTTTCAACTAGTCCAGTACATCTGCTTTTATATATGTGTGTGTGTGTGTGTGTGGTTTTTTTTTTTTTTTTTAATTTGTTTTTAAGAATTTGAGATTCTGTTACACATTTTTATCCCATTCTATCAGGGTCTATCTACTATGGCCCTGATTAGAACTGTCATATCCAGGTACCATCTATTTTCTTCTGGTCTCAGAGTAGATGGGGCCGTAGTTCATGTAGACTACTTGTCCTTTAGATTAGTTTCATATTGGAGTCTTTGGTTTCCTTATTTCTCCTTTGTTCTGGACAAGTGGAGACCAATAGTTGTATCCAGTACCTGCATAGTTCTTTAAAGATTCAGAATATATTGGGTTTCAAAAAGAAATCATTATTTCCCATGCATTTTTATTTTCAACCAGAATATATTTAATCTCTTCCTTTGTAAGTCCAAATATAGCCAACAATCTTTAAATACTGCTCACAAACATAGGGCAACATCAAACATTTGGAAGTTTGCAAAACACCAAAGGAAAGACTGATGATTTACTGAACTTTAATCAGCTCAATATTAATTTCATGAATTTTACACCTAGAAGACTCTGATTGCTATAGCTTTTATCATGAATAAATTTTGCTCTTGAAAACTGATAATTAATTCTGACACTCTGGAAGACTGAAAACCCTAGACCTCTGAATACATTTACATGGAAATTAACATTCTTTTCTCCTGTTTCTTTGAAATTTTTTGAGAGATTACCTTTTCTCAGTCAGTTCAGACTGTCTTAAACATCCATTAATACAGTTTCCTTTTCTCTAAATTCTTAAAGGCTTGGGGTTCAAAGAAACCTCAAGTGTGCAAAAGTCTACAAAGTAAGGACAAATCAAGCAATGTTAGCCAAGAAGTAATTCCTTTAGTCTCGAGAATGGTGTTGAATATGTTAGACTAAACTGACAAAGGTATCAATTTTCTAATTCTGTAGAGCTTCTTCTTCCATATGTGCAATTTTTTTTTTTCTGAAAGTAAGAGAGGATGTTTAATAAGGAAGCTTACACATGACACAATATGTTTTGATATGAAGATGAGCTCTAGTAGAAAATGGTAAAATGTCAGTGAATGTTACAGAACTATTTCAATTAGATATTTGCAGCAACTCCTTTCTTCATTCTTTCCTTCTCCCTTTTGAATTGTCTTGCCTTTTTCTTTCGATGTCATTTATTTTTCAATCTTTGGACCATTTATTTTCCCATTAAAGTGAAACACAAAGAATGGCTTTCATTACATCTCAGAAAAGTGAAGTGCTGGTCAATTGGCACCAACATATAGGTTCCCTCATTGGAGAACTGAGAGAGTCATCCCTATTTCCCTTCTTTGAGACAGACTGTTCACAATGGATAAGTGATTTGAAAATCAAACAGTCATTTTGTTGAAAGAGGAAGCTGAGCCTGAATTGGCAGCATAGCCCATGTCATCTATACACTGAGTTGTGAGCAAGCCAACAAAGTTCTAGAAATATAAAGAAGAAAAACTTTTTCAAAGAACTTACTGACCCATGTACTAATATGTAGTCTATCAAATTTGGCAAAAAAAAACAAAAAAACACCACCAGAGTCTTTTTCTTTGTTTTGCATATATCATTTTAATAAGCATTTATTAGTATAAAATGCTGAAAATGAAAGAAAAAGAGAAAAAGGAATTGTTTAGTCAACTTTCCTGTTTTTATTCCTAGGCTCCCTTATTACAGGGTGTAAAAGTCATCTGATCCATTTCATCGCTCTCCTTTGAAAAAGCTTGTTTCTAAACCATGACTTCCAATACTATTTTTAAAGATCACAAGGCAAGATTGTGTTGATGAAGTTTATTAAAACATAAAACTGGAAGGCAGTTTCACAGAAGACTAAAACAAACACAAAGTGTACAAAGCACTACAAATCCTACATCAGAATTCCAGCCCATCTGAAGGTAATCTATTTAGGATAATAAAACTCACCCTTTGTTTATATATATTCATAGACTACTTGGACAAATTTTTTATAAATAAATATTAACTAAGAGGCACAGTTTACAACGAATTCCTTGAAATGTTAGGCCATTTTCCATTGTGACATTTTTCATAACTGAATATTCTCTGCCACCCAAGGTGGAAAAACAATGTAATGCTGGAAATATTCCTTAGCGTTAAAAGTAAGGTGAATAGACTCCCTTCATTTTCATAACTCATCATCATCAACAAAACTATATAGAGAGTTTCCTCTGCACTGTGTAAAGCACTGTTCAAGATGCAAAGAAGAGTGAAGTAGAGTCTATGATCTCAAGAAGCTTACTATTTAAAAGACTGAGAAAATGAACACGTTTGTTGAATAGCAGCTATAGATAGGTCAACAGTTCAGAGGAGGAGAGATCACTTCTATTCGGTGTTAGTAAAAGAAGGCTTTATAGAAGGTTTGTGGAGGGCAAGATGCTAATCAGCAAATGGCAAAAAGGAGGATATTGCAATCAAGTAGATGACACTATTGAAAATGTAGCATCAAAAAGGTATAAAGTTTATGTATAGATCTGGTATCCAAGTGCACCATCATTAAATGATGGACAAATTAGAGGTTAATACTCCTAGGATCTCTGGTAGCGTAGTGCCTAAGGCACTTGACTGCTAGCCAGAATGCTGGCGGTTCAAACACACCAGCCACTTGTGGAAGGAAGGTTGAGCAATCTACTTCCGTAGTGATACCGCCGTGGAAACCCAAGAATGGGTCACTATGAGTTAGGTCTGATCGACAGCACATAACAACAACAGCCACATAATACTCCAGGCGCATGCTCTTGAAATAGGGACATTAACAATAGATCAGATGGACAATATGAGCTAAAGTTTTAATCACCTTCTCGAATTAACCAATAATAATAATATTATTTGAAATTCACAATTTCACCAATCTATAACAAAACAAGTATTTCCATTCCTTTGTTGTATTCGTTTCCAGGGATATGTCCATGTGGTTGAATATTTTTACCTAGAAGTTGTCACACAATTTTGGACTCAGAATTTTTCACTGAGTATTATAACATTGAACATATCTTTGCTGCTTTTTAAATGTTCTTTGAGGAAATACACTTTCCTAGAAGACAGAATTAGATCTAAACAGCAACTTTGGAAATTAAAAGTAGGCACTTGGAAGAATTTCACCTTAGCGAGTACAGCTAAAAACAGAAATTCTATCTTGACAATTTGTTGCAAATACTCTCCTCTGGAAGGTCCTGAAGCATATGGTACATGTTCCACAGCTTGAATTTTCATGAACAGTCCCACTACCAAATATTTTCTCCTGTTTTCCCCGTTCTCCACCTCTTACCTTCAGTCCACTTAGATTTATCCCATTTTCACTTATCTGGATTACACATCTTCAGCAAATTGACTTGACTAGACAACTGCTTGCAGTGCGAACTTAGGTAATTTGCTAACCTTTCTAAACTTTAGTTTCACAATTTGTAAAATAAGAGTAATAACAATAATAATCATACCTATTCATAAGATCCTGTGATGAATTAAAGGAGAGGCTCCAGAATAGACAGTGTTAATACTCTGGAAGTCCTCTGCCTATGTTACAAATCTTCTTACATTAGCTGTGGAAGCTTGGGCAAGTTATCTAACATCTTCTTGCCTCTATTTCCTCATCAGTACAAGGGGGATGATAATAATAATGGCATATATTCCTGTCCAGGTTGTTGTGATGAGCAAAGAATTAAAGTAGATAAAATGGCTTGGAATCATACCTGACACATGTAAGTGCTGTTGTTGTTGTTGTTAAGTGCCATTGAGTCGTTTCCAACTTATAGCGACCCCATGCACAGCAGAACGAAACACTGCCCGATCCCACGCCAGCCCCACAATCCCTGCTATACTTGAGCCCATCGTCACAGCCACCGTGTCAATCCATCACGTTGAAGGCCTCCCCCTCTTTCGTTGACCCTCCACCCTACCAAGCGTGACATCCTTCTCCAGGGAGTGGTCCCTTCTTACAACATGAACAAAATAGGTGAGACGAAGTCTGGCCATTCTTGCTTCCAAGGAGCATTCTGGCTGCACTTCCTCCAGGACAGATCTGTTAGTTCTTTTAGCAGTCCA
>NW_006922231.1:1209414-1216162 GCF_000298275.1 Orycteropus afer afer | reverse complement strand
CCCCTTTCTCCTGCTCTTCCTGCCTGTAGCTCTGGGCGTCCCTGAGTTGTCTCTCCTCACCTGTAACCCTGGGGCTGACTGCCCTTCTGTCTGGGTTCAAGGCTTTTATCCCCTTTCTCCTGCTCTTCCGGCCTGCTACTCCGGGCGGGCCTGCATTGTCTCTCCTCACCTGTAACCCTGGGGCTAGGTAAGTGCTAGGTAAACTTAAATTATTATTAAATAAATGGTTAGCATAGTATCTAGATTATGGTAAGCAGCCAATAAAAAATTACAACTACAGATTTTTATTTTTATTTTGGAATTCAAGCAGAATACTTTTACCAACTCTGGTAATCAATGTTTGTTTTCATTCCACTAACACTGAGGACATGAACCTAGTTTATATAATAAACAATTATATAACATTGATATTTGTCCAGTGCCAGGCACTGTTGCAAGAATTTTACAACGACCCAATAATATGGGTTCTATTCTTATCCCCATTTTGTTGTGTTGTTCGTTGCTATTGAGTTGATTCCAACTCGCATTGACCCCATGTGTGCAGACTGGAATTGCTCCATAGAGTTTTGTTTCCATAGAGTTGTGACCCTTTGGAAGCATGTCACCAGGCCTGACTCCCAAGGCACTCCTGGGTGGGTTTGAACCACCAGATTTCAGCTGGTTTTCAAGCACTTAACTGTTTGAGCTGCCAAACAACTCCCTTATTCCCACTTTACAAATGAGAAAATAGAAGCACATACAGGTTGTGTGATATAATCAATGTCACCAAGGTACTCCATGTCAATTAATCCAGCACGATGCTAGTAGCTTGGCAGATCTGGGATTCTAACTCAGGTTCTTTAGCTCTAGAGCCTGTGCTCTTAACCACAGCACTATACGGTTTCCAAGAAAGAAAAACATTTACCCCATTGTTGTTATTATGTGCCGTGGAGTTGGACCCGACTCACAGCGACCCCTCTTTGGGATTCCGAGGCAGTATCACTACAGAAGTAGATTGCCCCATCTTCCTTCCAAGGAGTGCTGGTGGGTTTGAACTGCCAGCCTTCTGGTTAGCAGTCAAGTGCATTAGGCACTACACTACCAGAGCTACATTTACCCATACTTAGATCCTTTTCTTAAGCAATCTTCTAGACCACATGTCAAGCAGCATAAGCCCCCATTTCTTGACACTTGAAGATCTATGGGAACAAGGTCTGTAAACACTCAGCCTTCCTGCCCAGGGTCGTTTCCCTGGTTTGTTTCACACACACCACCCCCTACCCCCACCTTCCAGTGACCACACACAGAAGCCTAACAGTTCAAGAGATGTCTGGGAAATTCCAAAACCAGAAGGCAGATGAGAAGCAGTGGGGAGTTTTATCCATGAATATCTTCACACAAGAATCGAAATGCTGATTGAGGGCATGTTGCCCTATATTGAGGAGGGACCAACTCCTGCTGGCAGGAAGCTCGACTTTGACAACTATTGAAAGGGAGGCAGAGAGCTTTGCCAGCTGGGGATAGACATCTGGCCGAAGATCAGAGAAACAACACATCAACTAATCCAACCCAGTGCTGGATTTAAATGCATTTTCCCTTGGTTCTATGCAAGAGTTTGCTGAGTCCACTATCAGAAGAATAGAGCTAAAGAAATTTGCCCAGAAGCAAATCAGTTTTGAGGTAATGAGGGCGTAACTCCTAATTGTGCATCATAAAGGAGGTCTCCTGACCAGAATATAACTAAGGCTGGCCAGAACATATATTTTTAGCATTTAAAAATATTGATCGACTTAGCTTAAGATTTTTGTCTCTATGTAAGCAAAGTCTCCCTTTCTCTTTGTCTTTCAAACACACACAAGGCACACACATTAGTATTGAAGAAAATGTCATAATTTTTTCATTTGATAAAAAAAATAACGTAGGATATTTCACCTTAACACTTGAATTTTGAGCTGTTATGTGATCAAGTTTCAAAGGCTTTTCTTTTGCTCTTAGTCAAAGTAATCCAATGCAAATCACAGTGCATTTAAGTAATTGTTATTGTTATGTGCCCTTGAGTCAGACCTAACTCATAGGGACCCCTCTTTGGGTTTCTGAGGCTGCAGTATCACTACAGAAGATTGTTCAACCTTCCTTCCTAGGAGTGGCTTGTGGGTTTGAACCAACAGCCTTCTGGTTAGCAGTCAAGTACTTTAGGCACTAGGCTACCAGAACTCCCATTTAAGTAGTAATGGGAGATAAACTGGGAGCTCTGGTGGCATATTGTCTAAAGCATTTGACAGCTAACCAGTGGCTGGTGGTTCAAATCCATCAGGTTCTCCTCAAGAGGCAGGTTGGGCAACTTACTTCCATAGTGATACCACTTTGGAAACCCAAGGAGGGGTCGCTATGAGTGGATCCCACTCGAGGGCAGAGAGTTTGGTTTTAGTTTTGGGAGATAAATTTGGCTCTGCACTCACAATTCCATACCCTGAGTTCTAATTCCAATTGGGCTTTACATTCTGAAGCTTCTCAGCTACTCCAACTCCTTATCTTTTACCTGGCTCCTATAACTCAGTGAGGGAGCTCTGGTAGTGTAGTGTCCAAGGCACTTGACTGCTAACCAGAAGACTGGTAGTTCAAACCCACCAGCCACTCCATGGAAGGAAGGTTGGACAATCTATTTCCGTAGTGATACCGCCTTGGAAACCCGAGGAGGGGTTGCTATGAGTAGGGTCCGATTTGATGGCACATAACAACAACAACAACATAACTTAGTGAGTCCCCTCCAACCCCTATCCCGGCGACAGTAGACAACTATGATCCCCCATCCTCCTGTGCCATTGCTTCATGACTTCCTTTCTCAGGCCATCTAATCCCTGATCACCTGAGTGGCTACATCGGAGCCCTCAATCTGGTGACTCATGAGAATTTTACCAGGATTTCCTTTTCTCCTCGGTTTATCCTCAGTCTCAGGTGGGAAACATCCTTTCCATCAGCCCCACTTTGGGGAACTTTCATAGGTGTGCCAAACAGAGCCACCTCTCCTCCCATTCCTCACCAAAGACTAAAACTCACACTCCTGGAAATCAGCAGAGACCTGTCGGTTATCCAAACTTTCTATTCCATGAGAGATCACTTCAGACCTTGAAATGGCATAATGTTTGTAGATATCAAAGTAATACAAATCCTGTATGTCTAGGAATGCTAAGATTTTAAAAATTAGGATACATATTTAAGCTTTGCCATAAATGGCTATAAGTAAAAGACTTGCAGTATTCCTAAGGCATGAAAGTGAGGAAGTATGGAAGGAGCATGAGAGAAATGTAAATAATCTTTGAATGACTTTGGGAAAACAACATTTGTTCTTTTTGAGTTAATTCCATGGTTAAGCAATGGGAATAACCTATTTGAGTGTCTTGCTACTAAAAATGGACCCAGAATTTCATACTATTCTCTAATTAAAAACTAATATTTCTTCTACCTCAAATTCAGTTTTGAGTGTAGTCTTGTACTGATAGTCACACAATAATCTAAAAGAGACCCTTTGTACATAACAAGGTAAACAGGCTGCAAAGGGGGCTTCTATTTTCTTTTACTATGTTGGAAATTTAATTTACTTTTTTTCATTGTTGCATAATGCAAATGTAACCAACTAAACTGAAAATATAAGCCCACTTTTTCCTGAATTCCAAAATTTTGAATTAATCATTTAGTTGTTCTGAAAATGTCTGTTTATCTAGCATTCATAAGCCCTCTTTTGCCTTTTTGACTGGTTATTCCTTTCTGTGTTTTTTTCTCATCAAGTAAAAATGAATTGCTGTCCTGGAATTTCACATTTGAATGGAGCACATGTGATGTTTTATATTTACTGGAAAGCATATCCCAGGAAAATGTAAAAAGATTCTGCATAGAACTATAAAGAACTAGGAAGTATTTCATGTGATTTTGTGACATGACTTGACAAAACTTAAATTGCTGCTGCTACTGGTGGTGTGTATGTGAGTGTATTTTCTTTATAAAAACTTGTCAAGAAGGGGTTACTATACATAATAAATTTACAGTGGGAAATGAGAAATTAATGATCTTACTTACTCTGCAACTCTCAACCCCAGCACACAATTGTACTTTCATAGACTCCCCTGGAGGCACAACAGCCCAGTGGGCTTTAGAACCAGATTATAACATACTTTTAAAGTGTTTATTATGTGCCAGGTACATATAACAATAACCCACAAAGCAGATACTATTTTTAACTACATCTTACAGAGGCTCAGTAGTATGCCCAAGTCACCAAGCTAACTGTAGAGCTGGGTTTCCTATTCAGGGTGTCTGGCTCCATTTTCCACGCTTTACACCACTCTAACTTGCCTCACTTCACTTTTAATCCTGGCTTTGCCATTTAACTGTGTGACCGTAGACAAATAACTTCTCTGAGCCTCGGTTTCCTCATCAATAAACTGGAGTCAGAATAGAATATATCCGTGTAGTTGGTAATCAACAAATACTAATTATTTTTATTCTTAAACAAAACAAAAATTTAGGGAGACAAAATGCCTGTGAAAAATGCCCATATTGTATCTTTAGGGAACAGATTTAATAAGGATAGACAAATTTGCAGAGCAAATCCTAATAAAATGAAACAAATCATTGTATATTTACATATGCACATAGACAAGTCATATATTCTGAGTCATTGTAGCACATTTCAGCAACATTGGATGACAATATGTTGTGTTGTTGTTGTTGTTTGCCGTCGAGTCGGCCCCAACTCATAGCGACCCCTCCTTGGGTTTCGAGGCAGTATCACTACAGAAGTAGGATTGCCCAACTTTCCTTCCGAGGAGTGGCTGGTGGGTTTGAACCGCCAGCCTTCTGGTGAGCAGTTAAGTGCCTTAGGCACTATGCTACCAGAGCTCCTGACGATATGTTAGATATACTAATTAATTTTCTGTCATTGTATACACTTTCCAAAAGAAAGTTCCTTTTGGCTTTTCCTTTTCAGCTTTTATTTCCATTTGTTTGCTAATTTGTTTGACTGATGTTTGTTTTGTTTTGTTTTAACTTTTTACTGTGATTTGAATGAAAGTTTACAGAGTAAACCAGTTTTCCATTCAACAATCTGTATGTATTTTGTTCATTGCTATTGCTTGCAGTTCTCACAATGTAATAGCATTCTTCCCACGTCCTCCCTGTGTTTCCCATTTCTATTTCTCCTTTTCTAATCCTTCCTGCCTTCTGAACTTGGGTAAATACTGTTCTTTCGATCTCATATAGGTGATTGTTCTAAGGAGTGCATATCAACCTGGTGTTATTGTTCACCTTCTAGACCTGTCTATTATTTGGCTGAAAAATGAGCCATGGGGGCGAGTTCAGTCCCAGGCTTGTAGGATGCCAAAGGACCATAGTCTCAGGGGTTCCACTAGTTTCTAGCTGACCAATGAGCCTGGTCTTTTTTATAGTGTAGAATTTTGTTCCACATTTTTCTCCCTCTCTATCCCAGACCTTCTAATGTGATCCCTTTCAGAGCAGTTGGTAGTGGTAGCCAGGAACCATCTATTTTTTCCAGCCTCAGGGTTGTGGAGGTTGAGGTTCACATGGCCCGTTAGTCCTATGAACTAATTGTTTCTACGTTGTTTTTTTTTTTTTTTTTTTTTCAATTTTTTCCACTCTTCTTTGCTCCAGACAGGGAGATTCCAATAGTTGCACCTTAGATGGTCACTCACAAGCTTTTAAGAACCTAGTTGCTACACATCAAAATGGAACTAAAAACGTTTTCTTTGTGGACTATGTTGTGCCAACATTGACTTTGTTGTCCCTGAGATTATAATCCTGAGCTCCTAAACTCAATGATTCATTCCCTCAAAATGTTTGGTTATGGCTAGGAAGTCTTCATAATTTTGCCCCCTGTATGCTCTTCTTTGGATATGTTTGCTGATATGTAAATACATATATAGAAATATTCTCTGTCAAACCTGTATATATTTGTGGATGTAATACCATTTGCCTTGGCACACTCTTCAGTTTGTGTGTCAATCTGCGTATCCTCTCAGAGATTGTTGTTACTGTTATTGCATAATGATTTCTGTAATAGTATTTTCCTCTGCTACACTTAACTCTTGTGCTCCTCCCAGCACCTTCCTTTGCCTTGATCATTTTATGCTGATGTCCCCCATATTGTGTAGTACATTCCCCTTCACCCAATTTAATATGTGTCTACCCTTTAGTTAGTGATTTACCTTCCCTCTCCTTCTGACCCCTGGTAACCATCAAATAATATTTCTTTTTTGTGAGTAAACCTTTTCTTGACTTTTTATAATAGTGGTTTTATACAATATTTGTTCTATTATGATTAATTCATTTCTCTCAGCACAATGTCCTCTAGGTTCATCTATGTTACGAGGTGTTTTGCAGATTCATCGTTATTCGTTAACGTTGCATAGTATTCCATTGTGTATGTGTGTCATAGTTGGTTTATACATTCATCAATTAATCAGCATTTAGGTTGTTTTTATCTTTTTGCTATTGTGAATAATGCAGTGATGATCTTCGGTGTGCATATATCTATTCATGTCATGACTATACTATATATATATATGGTGATTGTTCTAAGGAGTGCATATCAACCTGGTGTTATTGTTCATATGTATATATGAGATATATACCTAGTAGAAGAATTGCTGGATCGTAAAGCCTAAGGCATTTGACTGCTAACTAGAAGGTTGGCAGTTCAAGCCCACCAGCCACTCCTCGGAAGGAAGATTGGACAATCTACTTCTGTAGCGATACT